>NC_030435.2:8767726-8810226 GCF_001660625.3 Ictalurus punctatus
ACTTCAGGAGCCTCAGGGACTATGTCATGTAATTTGCCCTCTCAGTGCATTCATCATACAGTGCTTCTGTGTTGCATTTTGTTTTAATCACTGTCCATGTGCTACTTTGTTTACACGTACATGTTCATTTTGTTTTGAATTATGTCTGGTATTCACCCCTGTCCTGTTATTGGTATACCTGTTTTCTGTTCACCTTTGATTAGATTGGCGTCTGTTTAAGCCGTGATGTTTCAGTTTTTCAGTGTGAAGTATAATGGCACCTCTGTGTCATAAAGTTCTGAGCCTTGTTTCTTTGTTGTACTGTAGTTCTCTGTTTCATGTATTCTAGTCTGATTTCCCAGTTTTGACTTGCGCTTGTTTTGATCATGCATTACCAGTGTCATGTCTGCCTGTGTTCTGACTCCTGCCTGGAATAAGGGTGCTGATTTCTGGTTTACCCTAAATAAAAAGTACACTGATTTCACACACTTCCATCCTGCTGCATCTACATACTGCACGTTACAAAAGGCAGGACTGTAGTCTCTTTGGTCAGTAAAAATGGAAGAACTGCTAATTATTAACCAGCGATCACACCAGACTACACCAGGCACACCAAAAATATGTCTCCAAAATCATAACAGAATGGGCATACTGTTCTGTGCAACTTGACAGTGTCACATCAGATCAGTTATTCTGTGAGCTATCAAAAACTGCATCTGAGTCCCATCCACTGAAATATATTCTAGGGTTTTTGAGGTAAAATTTTTTGTTTTTCTCTGCCTGCTATGATTTTCTGCTAGGAATGTTGACACCTCCGATAACCCTGTAATGACTGCTGGTGCATTATCCTCTACAATGATGATGTGTTCTGTAGAAGGGTGCACAGTGGCTTAGTAGTTAGCACATTTGCCTAACAACTCCAGGGTTGGGGGTTCGATTCCTGCCGTGGCCCTGTGTGTGTGAAGTATGCATGTTCTCCCTGTGCTGTGGGGGTTTCCTCTGGGTACTCCAGTTTCCTCCTCCAGTCCAAAGACATGCATTGTAGGCTGATTGAATGGGTGTGTGTATATGATTGTGCCCTGCGATGGATTGGCACCCTGTCCAGGTTGTACCCTGCCTTGTGCCCCATGCTCCCTGGGATAGGCTCCAGGTTCCAGGTTCCCCTGACCCTGTGGGGGTATAGAAAATGGATGGATGTTCTGGAGAAGCCCTAATAAATGTATTGTTTATACACTTGTATCCTGTCAATACATACTGCATGTTACAGCTATGACCTTGTTTTACATGTCTGCTCAGTTTTTTCAACTCACACACATAAATGAAATATAATCTCCACAGAAATCAATCAGAATGACACAGTAAAATTTTCTATTAGCTGTTTACTTAAAATCATAATCTACAAAGATGTCATGATTGTGTAACCTCTAGTTACAAGTGATTAATTAATTAATTCATTCATTCATATTTGGTAAGTAATGGTCACTCCCTGAATGTGACAACACTCTCTTGTATTCTTCACATGTCTGAGCTGTGGGGTAGGATGGCTAGACAAAGCCCTTTCTCCCCCTAAAAAAATAAATAAATCCAAGCCCAATTAAATCACCTCAAACGATGTGGCAAAATGTGTGATACTCTAATGAGACTAAGTAAGAACATTCTCAGCATGAATCTAAAAGTTACACTATATAGCCAAAAGTATGTGGACACCTGACTATCACACCTATATGAGCTTGGAGGATTTCCTATTCCGAAACCAAAGTCAAGGTCATTTATTGTCATGTGTACAAGTACCGTGTACAAAGTACAATGAAAAACTTTCTTGAATGCTACTACACAGACTATAGACAAGACAGGAATACAATAGATAAATCACTGCTATGTAAAGTGTACATGTGTGCAGAAATTACAAGAATTACAAAAATAATAATTGCTAGACAATAAGTGACAATACAATAAGGCAATAAAGTGACAAGTTGCAAAGTGACATTATTGTCATTATAAAGTGTCCAGTGTCATTGTTGTTATTAAACATTAATGTGTGTTGAACAGTCTTATGGCATTGGGGTAGAAACTATTCCTGAATCACGTGTTAAAATAGACCTGAGCCGTTTGCCAGAGGGCAGAAAAGAGAAAAGTGCCTGTACAGGGTGACTGTGGTCGTTCATAATGCACTCCGTCTTTCTGAGGCAGTGTGTAGTGTACATATCCTCAACTGCTGGTAGCTGTGTGCCGGTGATTTTCTGAGCTGTTTTAACAATCCTTTGTAGGGCTTTCCTTTCCAGTATGGAGCAGCTGCCATACCAGGATGCAATACATTCTGTAAGGACAGACTCCATCGCACTTCTGTAAAAAGTGGTGAAGACTGTATTGGACATCCTGGCTTTCTTCAGACGCCTGAGGAAATAGAGGCATTGGTGAGCCTTTTTGATGATGGATGCTGTGTGCTCAGTCCACGTGAGTTTAGAAGTGAGGGTGACCACTAGGAATCTGAAGCTGTTGACCCTCTCTACTTTTTCCCCTCTGATGTTGATGGGTGCATGTGCCTTATCCTGTTTCCTAAAGTCGATCACCAGCTCCTTAGTTTTACCGACATTAAAAGACAGGTTGTTGCTCTGGCACCATTGGCCCAAGACTCTCACCTCTTCTCTATAGGCTGTCTCGTCATCGTTGGTGATCAGTCCCACAATGGTGGTATCGTCAGCAAACTTAATTATAGGGTTGGAGCTGTGAATGGCCACACAATCATATGTAAACAAGGAGTACAACACCGGGCTCAGAACGCTTCCCTGTGGAATGCCAGCATTAAGGGTCAGAAGGGAGGAGGTTTTACTGTCAATCCACATGCGCTGGGGTCTGTTGATGAGGAAATCCTGGATCCAATTGCACAATGTGGCACTTAGTCCCAGATCTAGCAGCTTGTGGATCAGCTTGGATGGAATGACAATATTAAATGCAGAGCTATAATCCACAACTAATCCAGAGCTATAATCCACCAATCCAGTTTTTATTGTCCTGGTGGCTCAGAGTGGTATGAAGTGTGTGTAATATTGCATCCTCAGTGGATCTATTGTGGCAGTAGGCAGACTGCATTGGATCTATGGTGTCTGGAATGATGTTCTTCATGTGTTACAGGACCAGCCTCTCAAAGCATTTCATTACAATGGAGGTTAATGATACAGGGCAATAGTCATTAAGACAACTCTCTTTGGTTTTCTTTGGTATAGGAATAATGGTGGTACTTTCGAAGCATGTTGGTACAGTTGAGCTTTTTAAGGAGGTGTTAAAAATGTCCGCAATCACAGCAACCAGCTCTGAGATTCCATCCGGACCAGCAGCTTTGCGATTGTTGAATGTTTTTCTCACGTCTGCCTTAGAGATGGTAAAACTGGAGTCACGCAGCGCTTCAGGAGCTTGCATTGGGGGGTCTTTATTTGAAAGCTCAAAGCGGGCATAGAACATAGTCAGGTCGTCATGGAGGGACTCACGGGCAGCTTTAAATATCCGAGTCTGAAGCCGAGGCGAACCGGGCTGCGTGCTAATGCTAACGCTAAGACCAGCGCATCTGCTGGGATTCAGACAACTCTTTTTTTTAGTGGAAGAGAAGTGATCTCTTCTCCGAGGAGAAGGTGGAGGGTTTTATTATTATTGTTATTATTATTATTATTATTATTATTATTATTCAGAAATGGGCTCTCTGTTTCGGAGTGAGGAGGTGTGTTTGGCCCAGCTGTTCCTGCAGTCCAGCTCGGCTTATGAGTGCATTAGTGAAATCGGGGAGCTCGGACTGGTCGAGTTCAGAGATCTCAACCCGAGTGTTAACACCTTCCAGCGCAAGTTTGTCAACGAGACCAAGAGATCAGAAGAAATGGAGAGGATTCACGGATATCTTCTGAGAGAGATTAAGAATGCAGACATCGCTCTGCCTGAGGACGAGGTGAACCCCATGGCCCCGCTGCCCAAACATGTGATGGGAATTATGGAGCAGCTTCAGCGGCTGGAGCTGGAGCTCAGTGAGGTCATGAGGCACAAAGAGAAGCTGAAGAAGTATCTTCTGGAACTGACTGAGTATTCACACATGCTGCGCATCACACGCAACTTTGTCCACCGCACTGCCAAGAGAGAGCCGATGCGGGCTCAGTATGAAGAGATTCCTGGAGAAAGACTCGGCAATGGACTATGCCAGCATGCAGAGGCTCGGGGCCAAACTCGGGTTTATCTCCGGCCTGATCCCCAGTGTGAAAATTGAGGCGTTTGAGCGCATGCTGTGGTGAGTGTGTAAAGGCTACACCATCCTCAGCTACGCTGAGATCGAGGAGAGCCTAGAGGACCACAGCACGGGCGAGCCCACCCGATGTGTTGTCTTCCTCATCTCCTACTTTGGCGATCAGATCAGACAGAAAGTCAAGAAGATCTGAGACTGCTACCACTGCCACCTGTGCCTGTACCCTAACAGCAACGAGGAGAGGAACGACGTGGTTGAGGGTCTCCACACGCGCATTAAGGACCTGCACACTGTTCTGCACCAGACGGAGGACTACCTGAGGTGTTGAACACGGCTTCGGAGTCCGTGTACACGTGGGTGATCCAGGTGAAGAAGATGAAGGCCATCTACCACACCCTCAACCTGTGCAGCTTCGACAACAAGTGCCTGATAGCAGAGGTTTGGTGCCCTGTTAATGACCTGCCTGCCCTGCGGAGGGCGCTGGAGGAAGGCTCTTGAAAAAGTGGCGCAACGGTTCCTTGGTTCGTCAATCGCATTCCCAGTAACGACACTCCGCCCACGCTCATACGGACCAATAAGTTCACCTCCAGGTTTCAGAATATAGTGGACGCCTACAGAGTGGGCTGCTACAGGGAGGTGAACCCAGCTCCGTACACCATCATCACCTTCCCTTTCCTGTTTGCTGTGATGTTCGGTGACCTCGGCCACGGGCTCATCATGTTCCTCTTGTTCCTCATGTTCTGTACGAGAAGGACCGCAAACTGAATAAAAGCAGGGATCAGATCTGGAACACGTTTTTCGAGGGGCACTACATCATCCTGCTGATGGGTGTTTTCTCAGTGTACACCGGGTTCACCTACAACGATTGTTTCTCCAAGTCGCTGAACGTGTTCGGCTCCGGGTGGGGCGTCAAAGCCATGTTCGACCAGGGAGAGTGGCAGATGAGCACAGTACACTCGAACAGTTTCCTCACACTGGTCTCTAACGTTACTGGGGTCTTTAACGGGCCGTACCCTTTCGGCATCGATCCGATTTGGAACCTGGCGTCAAACTGACACACATTCCTGAACTCCTATAAGATGAAGATGTCCGTGATTTTGGGGATCGTTCACATGTCCTTCGTTGTCATCCTGGGCGTCTTTAACCACCTACACTTCGGGAGGAAGTTCAACCTCTTCCTGGTCTTCCTGCCCGAGATGCTCTTCCTGCTCTGTCTCTTCGGCTACCTGGTCTTCATGATCGTTTACAAGTGGTTGTCCTTCACGGCGCGAGACTCCCAGCGAGCTCCCAGCATCCTCATCCAATTCATTAACATGTTCCTCATGCAGGGAGGCTCGGGACAGCCGCTCTATACGGGACAGACAGGACTGCAGGTGTTCCTGTTACTCGTCGCTCTTCTCAGTGTTCCTGTGCTGTTGTTCGGCAAGCCGCTCTACCTCTACTGGCTCCATAAAGGCAGGAATCGATTGGGCATGTACAGGGGATATGAACATGTACGGCACAGCAGTGACGAGGAGATCTCTCTCATGCGCACCCATGATTTAGAGGAGGGCATCAGCCTGGACTATCACTCAAACAGTTCAGACAGCCAATCAGAAGAGTTTGATTTTGCGGATGTGTTCCTGCACCAGTCGATACACACTATCGAATATTGCCTGGGCTGCAACTCCAAAACCGCGTCCCACCTGTGGGCCCTGAGTCTGGCACATGCACAGTTGTCGGAGGTGCTGTGGGCAATGGTGATGCATGTCGCGCTGCGTGTAGACAACGGCATTGGAGTGCTGCTCCTCGTCCCCGTCATGGGCTTCTTTGCTGTTCTGACCGTCTTCATCCTGCTGGTGATGGAGGGACTTTCCGCTTTCCTGCACACCCTGCGCCTCCACTGGGTGGAGTTCCAAAATAAGTTTTTCAGCGGCGCTGGAACCAAGTTTTCCCCATTTGCCTTCTCTCTCCTGCACATGAGTTTCGACAGCGAAGGATTTCTCTGAACACTGTGACCGTCACACACACTCTGCTCGGAAAAAGCTGAGCTTTACAGAAGTGCCAGAGTGATCTGGAACAGACTGAGCCTCAATACTGTATAACGTTCTCCTTTTTTAATGTCTGTATGTATATATGTAGGTATGAATATATAGAGTGTTGCACTGACTACCTTAAAAGTCCAGCCAAATACTGAGACTAAAATAAATAAATAAATATCCGAGTCTGCGGTTTGTAGTCCGTTATAGTTTGAATCCCCTGCCACATCTGAAGTGCGTCTTTAGTTCAGTTAAACTGTAGTTCTATTTTCCTGCTGTATTCCTCTTTTGCTCCAGTGATGGCTTTTTGGAGATCATACTTAGCTTTCTTGTACACGTCTGTGTCTCCAGATTGAAATGCATTGGTGCGCATGGATCTTATTACCGATTTCAGTAGAAAAGCACGGTTTCTAGTTTTATTGGGTATACAGTCACAGTACCAAATGAAGTGCATGACCGCCGTGGCATACTCATCTAGATCAGAAGATGAATCAAAGCAGTCCCAAACTTTTCCTCAGCCATTGGCATTAATATGGAGTTGCCCACCCCTCCCTCCCCTACGCCCCTTTGCGGCTATAAGAGCCTCCACTCTTTTGGGAAGGCTTTGTCTATGGGAATTTGTGCTCATTCAGTCAGGACAAACCTGAAAAACTGCCTCAGACCATTATCCCTGCTCCACCAACCTTTACTGTTGGCACTCTGCTTTGCTCCTGATGCGCAGTTCAAAGCCTGCAGGCCTCTTTTAGACAGCTGAAGATGAGGGAAAATGTTACCTTACAGCACGATAATGACCCAAAGCACAAACCAAGTCAACAAAGCAATGGGTTCAGAAGAAGATGATCAACACACACACACACACACACACACACACACTCACTCACTGCAGCAGTATGTGGAGGGCTCCCTCTCCTCTCTCTACTTTACTTTTACTTAATCCCTTGCCATCTCCTTCACTCTGTCTCATTGTTTGAACGGTTGCCAGTGTCATTTTTGTGCTAATGCAGCTTGTGCACTCTGACCAGTTGCATAGTCACAAAAGTGATCACTGACAGCCGCTACTCCACATCCTAGAGCACTTTGGGATATCTCCTCTTTCCTTTCCCTCATGAGCACTGTTCTGGCCTCTGGTCTTGCTCTATTCTTTATCCTTTTTCCTTACCCATTGAACTTGGGGGACTATGCATTCTGTCTCTGTCTCTCACTTTTTGATTTATGACCTAATTTATTCCTTGATCATGGCTCTTATTTAGGCCTCATATCACAGCATTTTGCCTACATGGAGTTTATGAAAACGTAAGAGTGTGTGTGTGTGTGTGTGTGTGTGTGTGTGTGTGTGTGTGTGTGTGTGTGTGTGTGTATCAACAACATGAGCCCAACATGTTTGATAGGTTTGGTGTGGGTTTTTTTTTTCACAGAAAAGTAAATAAATGCTACAGAGGAAGGTCCTGCCCCATCATAGTTCACTGCAGGCAAGTATAATGCTAAACTTTTTCATGAACATAAGGGTGTTGAAATTAAATAATCATCTCTCTCTCATAATCTCTCTCTCTTTCTCTTTCTCTCTCAGTGATGGAGCAGGGAGGACTGGGACATACATACTGATTGATATGGTTCTGAATAAGATGGCTAAAGGTAGGTGTACATAAACTTTCTGACCTCTATAAAAAAATCTCTGCTCTAACACACATGAATTTCTTCAATATAATATAAATACATTCATAAGCACGATATTCATTGCAAAAAGACTTCCAATCCTGAACCTTTGCTGTGGAGTTGAATATCAATACAACCCAATAATTTCAGAACTGATTACTTTATCATAAGGGAGAAATTAAACTTCCACTTCCACTGCACAGTAGTTGTCATATTACACCAGCTGCGCTCAAACCCAAGTCCAAATGCTAAAAAGCATCTTTCAGTTCACTTTTCCACAACTTTTTTCCAATATTTTGTTGAAACAATGCTTTTTAGGTCTTTCCTAAGTCAAACTAAAAATCTAAGAAACATTGACAAATAGACTAATGTCAGTGCAATCTTTTATGTAAATATTTGTAATAAATATTTCTCTCTTTAGGTTTTGTATTGTTAGGAGCTTGGTTAATAATGAAAGCAATATACAGATTCCATTCCATAATACAAGGCACATTTTACTGTACAGAATTAACCAACTCTAGAATCATTGACAACCTTCATTAAAATTAAGTTATTTATAAATAATAGTATCTTTTAATTTTTATTCAAAATTGACGCCTTTTCTGTCCTCACTTAACAATGACCCCTGTTAGACAGATAGATAAACTTTTCACAACAATCTTGAATTTGAAGGATTTATTTTTGCTGTTCACATTCT
The DNA here is from genome assembly GCF_001660625.3 of Ictalurus punctatus. NCBI lineage: Eukaryota > Metazoa > Chordata > Actinopteri > Siluriformes > Ictaluridae > Ictalurus > Ictalurus punctatus. The sequence continues at coordinate 8,776,296 of NC_030435.2, forward strand.
TTAGAGAATGACGCGCCAGGACCTTGGTAATGAATATAATTAATATAATGCAAAATAGGTCTACATAATACTGTTACACCATCGCTGGCAGATGGCACTGCGGCACAGCTTCTGAGTGCGTGCGTGCACGAGACTTTTGTGTATGGACACCCGCCATTGTTTGTTTTGATTCTCTCCTTGTTTAAGCATTGGTTCATGTTCGAGGGTGTGTCTTAATTGATTCCAGGTGTCTGTATTTTAGATTGAGTATGTTGATTATTTAAACCCCTCGTGTTGCTATGCACTTCGCACAGTATTATTCGTAGATGGTTACGTTAGTAGCTGAATGAGTGTGAATACGCTATGCATGCTAAGCGGTCTTGTTAAAGTGTCCTGTTCTGTTTCCTGTCTCGTATCCAGTGTTCATGTTTAAAGCCAGATTTGCCTAGACCGTGTTTCCTTGTTTATTGCTTGAAGTATTTGAATAAAGACTTTGATCTGCAACTGCTTCTGCCTTCAGCCCCGTGACGTGACAAATACTGTATATACAGTATGGCTAACATAGACTGACAGATTCAATTGGCTGGACTATATTTGACACGTAATGAAAGTAGTGTACAGTACATTATGTAAACATAAAAACCAGGAGATGTGCTACTGGTTAAGCACTTAAAACAACACATGATACGCACACAAATTAAACCTTACAGACAGGAAGTATAAGGGTGCATTCCTGAATCCTATGCCGCTGTATGCAATTTCCAGTTTTTCTGCTGTCAATGGAAAGATAAATGAAAATTACATTGCCTAGTGGCAAGGAGTCTAAATATAAATCAGGCCTTAACAATGAAGAATATTTGAAAATGAAAGAATGTGATGTGCATTTCATCTCTGTTTCTTTGTAGGTGCTAAAGAGATTGATATTGCTGCTACACTGGAACACCTGAGAGATCAGAGACCTGCCATGGTTCAAACCAAGGTACACATGCAGGCATAGGCATACATACAAAATTACATATATTCATTCTAACCACTCTTTTCTCTTTCTCAGGAGCAGTTTGAGTTTGCATTGACTGCAGTAGCAGAAGAAGTGAACGCTATCCTCAAATCCCTTCCTTAGTGAGAAATCATGCAGCAAGAGGCATCCCCTCTTCCTCTCCTGCTTATTTTCTTCCTCATTCTCTGCCCGATTCTCTCTATCTGGATAGTGTATATATATACTTAGAACTGTCATTCAGAGCCTTTTCCCAATTTTTATTTGTTCTGCCCTTGCAGTGCAGACATTCTACTGATATTAAAAAGATATATGTTTGGATATATTAGTCATATAGCTTAGATTTTTACCCACATATGAATGTGCATTTAATTTTTGGCCACTCTTACATGTCTGGTGGCTGGTGGCCCATGTTTAATCATTGTCAAATGTAACATTGTGATAAGCTGCCAATAGCTTGTTTACAATGCTGTAAAGAGCATTTAATACATCTGCATCTAAAATTATGCTGCAATAGTAATAAAAAGTTGATTATTGATAATATAAGATATGGAAAGTGCTCTTGAAGATGTACTTGGTAAAGGCACAAATGCTGGTAAATGTATGTCTGTTTTAAAGGAATAAATTCAGTATCAAGGTCTGCAAAGACAGTTCTATTTCATCACTCCTATCCACCAGAGGCAGTAAGAATGACCTGCATACCTTCTTTTGTACATGTGCAAACCTGCCAAGACATTCCAACAAAGCACAAAGTGCCCTGTAATTCAGTATTTGCAATAAATCTTTTTAGCAGCTAGTGTCTACAGTTGGTACGGGTAACTTCCAAAGATGCGCTATAGTTTTGCTAAGTAGAGCCACTCACATTCTCCCTACTGGGTTGGGTTCTCTCTCTGTGCCATTGCCTCCATGCATTTCATATGGACTGCCACCTAGTCTGTGAATACTTGCTGTTAGTGTGGGTGAGAGGTTCTCCCTTACCATACTGCTTTCATCCTAAGCTTAATAAGTTAGCTGGACTCTAACTCGTGAATACCAGATCTGGAGCCATTTCCATTTTTGAGCTGTATAAAGGCAGCCTCATCTCCCCTGATGGCCAGAGGCATCAGGATACTGCCATATTTCGATCCTCTGCACCCTACTAACGAGAAGGCTATTCGGGACACATACACCCTACTGAGAACACTGTGTGGTGCTCTGTGTCATGGTGAACTCAGAAGAGGCAGTGTCCACAGTGCTGTACTGAAGGCCATTAAGGCCACTCTTTACAATCCAATACAAATGCCAAATTGAAAACTCTAAAAACCTTTTGCTAGGGATCACTTCAGTATAGATTATATGTGGCCACATGACTCTGGGGTGACACTGGGGCTAAACCTGGGTTTTCTACTCAAAGTCATATCAACCAATCAACTTTGTGGTCCCCAGTACAGACCCTACAGTACTATTTAGACTGAACAGCAGCCATCTGATCCGCAGACCATATTACTAAAATGTTATATGTTTGGATATATTCATATAGCTTTAGGTTTTAACCTACATATAAATTCAACCACTGAGTGGTGGACATCATCAACAGGGCCTGTGGAGGGACTGATTCTATGAACAACGGGTAACCACCAGGGTTCTTTGTCATTTGGAACCAGCTTTGACCCAACACAAAGTCTTAGAGAAGGTTCCAGGGCAAAATAATTGAATAACAATGTAATTTATTGCAAATAATGCATCATGTTTCACTTTATTACTTTGTTGCAAGGTCTTGGCATATATACAGTGGTGCTTGAATTTTATATATATCTGCATAACTATAACCTAAAACCTAAAAATCATCAAATCCTAAGTCAGACCATCAGATCAAGTCCTAAAAGTAGACAAAGAGAGCCCAATTAAACAAACGATACAAAAATATTATACTTGGTCATTTATTTATTAATGAAAATTATCCAATATCTACATATCTGTGAGTGGCAGAAGTATGTGAACCTCTAGGATTAGCAGTTACTTTGAAGGTGAAATTAGAGTCTGGTGTTTTCAATCAATGGAATGGAAATCAGGTGTGAGTGAGCACCTAGTTTTATTTAAAGAACAGGGATCTATCAAAGTCTGATCTTTACAATACATGCCAAGTGTATCATGGCACAAAGAAATGAGATTTCTAAGGACCCCAGAAAAAGAATAGTTGATGCTCATCAGGATGGAAAAGGTTACAAAACCATCTCCACCAATCCACATTCTGACAGATTGTGTACAAATAGAGGAAGGTCAAGATCACTGTTACCCTCCCTAGGAGTGGTCAGCCAACAAAGATCACTCCAAGAGCAAGATGTGTAAAAGTCCATGAGGTCACAAATGAACCCAGGGTAACTTGTAAGCAACTAACGGTTTCTCTCACATTGGCTAATGTTAAAATTTCATGAGTCCACCAGCAGGAGAATACTGAACAACAATGATCTACATGGCAGGGTTGCAAGAAGAAAGCCACTGCTCTCTAAAAAGAACACAGTTGCCCATCTGCAGTTTGCTAAATATCTGGGCAAGCCAGAAGGCTACTGGAAATGTTTTGTGGAAGGATGAGACCAAAATAGAACTGTTTGGTTTAAATGAAAAGCATTATGTTTGGAGAACGGAAAACACTGCATTCCAGATAAGAACCTTTTCCCATCTGTGAAACATGGTGGTTGTAGAATCATGGTTTGGGCCTGTTTTGTTGCATCTGGGCCAGTACAGCTTGTCATCATTGATGGAACAATGAATTCTGAATTATACAAGCAAATTCTAAAGGAAAATGTCAGGACATCTGTCCATGAACTGAATCTCAAGAGAAAATGGGTCATGCAGCAAGTCAACAACCCTAAGCACACAAGTCATTCTCCCAAATAATGGTTAAAGAAGAATAAAGTTAATGTTTTGTAATGGCCAATCAAATTCCTGAAATTAATCCAATAGAAATGTTGTGGAAGGACCTGAAGCAAGCAGGTCATGGGAGGAAACCCGCCAACATCCCAGAGTAGAAGCTGTTCTATACTGAAGAATGGGCTGAAATTCCTCCAAGCCGATGTGCAGGACTGATACTGAACTCGTGTTGATATTTATGTAAAGCTGCTTTGAGACACCGTCTATTGTAAAAAGCGCTATACAAATAAAATTGAATTGAATTGAATTGAATACGCCTCTTTAACATTGCGTGGAAGTCGGGGAGAGTGCCCAAGGAGGCGCAGACCGGGGTGGTGGTTCCCCTGTTCAAAAAGGGGGACCAGAGAGTGTGCGCCAACTATAGGGGTATCACACTTCTCAGCCTCCCTGGTAAAGTCTACTCCAGGGTGCTGGAACGGAGGGTTCGGCCAATAGTCGAACCTCAGCTTGAAGAGGAACAATGCGGATTCCGTCCTGGTCGTGGAACAACGGACCAGCTCTTTACTCTCACAAGGATCACAGAGGGGGCCTGGGACTATGCCCATCCGGTCTATATGTGTTTTGTGGATTTGGAGAAGGCATATGACCTGGTCCCCAGGGGTTTACTGAGGGAGGTGCTGAGGGAGTATGGGGTGAGGGGTTCCCTTCTCAGGGCTATCCAATCGCTGTACTCCCAAAATGAGAACTGTGTCCAGATGCTCGGCAAAAAGTCGGACTTGTTCCAGGTGGGGGTTGGTCTCCGCCAGGGCTGCATTTTGTCACCAATCCTGTTTGTGATATTCATGGCCAGGATATCGAGGTGTAGTCATGGTGGGGAGGGGTTGCGGTTTGGTGACCTGATGATCTCATCGCTGCATTTTGCAGATGATGTGGTCCTGATGGCATCATCGGTCCGTGACCTCCAGCACTCACTGGATCGGTTTGCAGCGGATTGTGAAGCGGCTGGGCTGAGGATTAGCACCTCTAAATCTGAGGCCATGGTTCTCAGCAGGAAACCAATGGAGTGCCTACTCCGGTTGGGGAATGAGTACTTAACCCAAGTGAAGAAGTTCAAGTACCTCTTGGTCTTGTTCACAAGTGAGGAGACATGCGAGCGGGAGATTGGCCGGAGAATCGGAGCAGCTGGAGCAGTATTGCAATCGCTTTACCGCACCGTTGTGGCGAAAAGAGAGCTGAGCCGGAAGGCAAAGCTCTCGATCTACCGGGCAATCTTCGTTCCAACCCTCACCTAAGGTCATGAAGGCTAGGTAGTGGCTGAAAGAACTAGATTGCGGGTACAAGCGGCCGAAATGGGTTTTCTCAGGAGGGTGGCTGGCCTCTCCCTTAGAGATAGGGTGAGAAGCTCAGTTATCCGAGAGGAACTCAGAGTAGAGCCGCTGCTCCTTTGCGTTGAAAGGAGCCAGTTGAGGTGGTTGGGGCACCTGGCAAGGATGCCCCCTGGGCACCTCCCTAGGGAGGGATTCCAGGGATGTCCAGCTGGGAGGAGACCTCGGGGAAGACCCAGGACCAGGTGGAGAGATTATATCTCCACACTGGCCTGGAAACGCCTCGGGATCCCCCAGTCAGAGCTGGTTAATGTGGCTCGGGGAAGGGAAGTTTGGGGTCCCCTGCTGGAGCTGCTGCCCCCGCCACCCGATAACAGATAAGCGGTTGAGGATGGATGGATAAATTGAATTGAACGACAGTTACTGGAAATGTTCTGGTCACACCAGATACTTAAAACAAAGATATTACGCAATATTGGATAATTTTCCTCAATAAATAAATGACCAAGTATAATATTTTTTGTCTCACTTGTTTAATTGGGTTCTCTTTACTTACTTTTAGAACTACTTTTAAAGCTGATGATGTTTTAGGTCATGTCTATGCAGAAATGTAGAAAACTCAAACTTTCAAGCTCCACTGTACCTGTTTGAGGTATAAAGGTGATTCTTACCACCATTGGCAGTTATGGGGTGGTTCAAAGAACCACACGTTTATAGTGTTCAGTTTATGTACTGCTACTGAGAATGGTTTATATATGGTTCTAGTTCATGTATATTATGTGTAGCAGTGCTGCTTGTACCAGCCCTACACACATTAACATGCCCCTGTCAACCACTGCTTTGCTGAGAACAGTACACCATCCTAATAATATCTGGTCAGCAGTGGTCCTACGGTGGAACCAATTGGTTGAGCAAAGTTTACAGTGTGCATAGCAATAGATGGCCTACAATCAATAGACCTAAGTCAGTCCCTCCAGGATTTTGTGATTTTGCGATCATAGAAATAATAAAATCAAGGAAATGCCGCAATATTCATAAGAGAATTTTCAAAATTACCACAGATTTTCCTCAGATTTGGACCAAGATGTGTCTTTTGACATCATCACAATGTGCATTCAGCACGTTGAAATCATTGTGAAATACTGTGCAAAACAATTTTGTGCAATTGCAATTTTGCCAATTCAAGTAGTTTTCTGCAAAAAAAAAAAAAAAAAAAAGCACAAAAAACTCTGCAAATTGCATCGCAAATTTTGAAAAAATCTGCAGCAAAATCAAGCATTTTTGACTGCAATAATAACAAAAACTGAAATCCTGTATGGACTGTTGAGTACAAACTATGGATACAGAGTCACTTTTCCTTACACTAGTTGGTCTTAGGATTTGATTGATATAATTAAAATGTATAATGTGCTGTGATGGTATATAGGGCGGACTGCAGAGGTTTGGCTAGTAAAATATGTACACTACCCTGTTCTGCTACAGTAGTCATTACACCTCTTTACTTTGATTCTGATTATTGTATATACAACCAGCATTCTATTATAATCTATTTTGCTCTCTAAACAAATGAAATGCTGCAGTCTTGTGAATAAAGTTTAACTGTATGTGCAGTAGTAATGCATTTTATGTGTCCTTCTTAGTGCTTGGAGTTCTTGGAACACTTGCTTTTCTTGGTGTTTACTTCTTTTTCTGTTTCTTCTTCCCAAAAACAAATTGTGTATGTAATATAAAACATAAAAACATAGTGAAATGAGCTTGATCAGAATGAAGGTTTTTTTCTTATTACTTCTGAACAAGAAATGGACTTCCTAAATGTTCAGCTAGTCTGTATTTGCATAATATGAAAACCTAATATTCAGACTTGTCCTCACAAATTGCTGTTTAAATTATTGAAAATTATAACAAAAAATGTTCGTCAACGACCTTTTTTCCCCCATGACAGACGAGAAAAGGATGAGAACATCATTATTAATCCCTATGGGTGGTGTACACAGTGTAAGTTTCGACAGTCCTGAGGTCATGAGCGACCGCGAACATTGCAAGTCAGTTTATTTGAAAATCGTATAGATGCAATGGTATATGACAACATTTTATGACCTGGTAAATCTACAAGTTGGAAAGTTTGAGTTGGAATAGTTGGCAAGAAAGCGAGTATTAACACAACTAGGCTGTAGTGGATGAGTTTTCCTGTTCGGCATTTAATGTCCCATCTTTGTCTTTCTTTCTTCTGTGGTTTTTCTCGCCTCCTGATTGGTTCAGGTAGATCGCCAAATCAACTCATTCAACCACACACCACACAAATTCAAACCAACAGCATCTGAATTTTTTCATGTTTAAAAATGTCCAGAACTTTGTAAACTGCTCGTGGGCAGCTCGGTTCTACTCAAAATACCTCTCACATGATGCAAGCCACAAACTCATGACCACCAACGATTTCCATCGTTTATCCACTCGAAAGCCTACAACAGTGAATTCCGCACATACAGGTGCATGTCAAAAAACTTTATTTTTTTCCGTAATTTAATTCAAAACATGGAACTTTCATATATTCTAGTTTTATTGCTAATAAGTTGAAATATTTCAAGCCTTTTTTGTTAATCTTGATGATTACAGCTTAAATGAACCTTTACACAATATAAAAAATTTTTGAGATGCACCTGTAAGTGGGGATATTCTGCATGTGGTTGTGCAATGTTGACATTCGTGATTGACGATAATACCTACAGTCTGCAGCCAATGGGAACACTTCTCTATCAGTGTATGCCCTCACATGACCAATCAGACTACCTCAGCAAAGTTAAAAATTTTAACAGAAACAGTTACTTTAACAGATGCAGTAGTAGAAACTTTGATGTACGTGCACATACCTAAAAATCTATTTTGAATGCCCTTATTCATCTTAATATATTAATATATTTTCACAATCGTATTATAACCACAGTTATGTTAACCTACATGTTTATTATAAATAGAAACTTGGAGGATTGTTTGGAAGAGACGTGAAATTAGTGTGTTGTTACTATATATTATAGAGATATTTATATGTTTATATTTATATTATATTTACACGTTTACCCCCCCAAAACAAAATAAGCCTTACAATTCAATTACAGTACAGTGCCTTTGTAATCTTTAAACAAGTTGACATACACAAAAAGTTGTATTTTCATAATTCTTCAATAATTCTAATATAAAGGCAGATGATGATAATAATAATAATAATAATAATAATAATAATAATAATAATAATAATAATAAATCTAACTATAACTCAATGGAAATATATGGGTATTTGAAAAATGCATAACTATAAACACTGAATATTTCAGTTCAGTCTCAGATGAGATGACATATAGATTATTTTCACAAAGGCAGTGGTTCTCAACATGGAAAGCGTGCCCTAACGACAAATCTAGCGACTTTTTGGACAAACCTTAGCAACTTTCCAAATGTTGCCAGTACCATCCCGGTGATCGCACAGCAGCTGACATAGACGTGAATGTAAAAAGAAGCAAGCGCAGGTGTTTCACTGATTGATTTAACAATGTCATGGCAAACAAGATGCGCCCTTCCCACTATTTACATAGTTCATATATGAATGTTTTTAGAATACAAGACAAATGGAATGCAACATGTTTTACATGTAAAATAGTACACGTTATTACGGCATAGTTCTCTTGTTCAAAGTAGTTATAGTGCTCAGAAACATTTTTGATAATTTGTGTTCCATACCTGTTCGTTATATAGTTTTATAAAAGTTATTTAAAAATCCTAAAAGTTATGAAAAGTAATTTTTTAAAAAGTACGAAATACAAAAGCAAAAAAATCTATCTATCCAAACAGATGATATATTAGATTATCTATTCTATATGAAATCTATCTGTATATAATCATTATACCTGGGCATATGATAGGGGAGGCTTGGGGAGGCTTTAGTTACAAAAGGTTGAGAACCTCTGCATTAAGGGTACCTATCTCTCTCAGTTCAATTTGGCTTTGCCTTGAATTTGGGATTTGGTTTGGTCAGTGCCAAACAATTTTTTTTTGCACATGTTACAACCCTTTTGTTGTTACAAACAACATAGTCTTTACATGCAAAGGCTACTTTGGGAGCTTGGCTACCACATAGTGCCTCTGTTGTTGGGAAACTAGTGGTCTTTCAACTTTGCACTAGACGCAAGTTGATTGGCTGTCTGACTGGTTGAACATGTCCCTACGATATACGCAGGGATGCTGGAAAGGTGATTTACATTGGGGTGCTGCAACTTTATGCACAAGGTGTGCTCTATGACATCACATCCTGAATGATGGTTAAGTATTTTTTGTGTGATTACAATGAGATATACCATTGTGGTTATCATATCAAATCAGGTTAAATGATCAAATAAACATTTTCTATAATTGCATGGTTCTGACAATAGTTAAAACTGTAACAATAGGTTTAAATTGATGTTAAGATTATATTAGTGTGGTCCCAATACTTTATAGTTCATATAGTAACAGCTCATTCACATAATATAAGGCTAACAATAAATGGTTTAAAAAACGTTTAACAAAGGAAAGTGTACTATCCTCGATACTGAAGTTTTCGATAAGGAAACAATTATTTAATACTTATGGAAGGAGTCTCCAGTGTAAAAGTCATTTAGATCTGGAACCTTAATGACTTTTACATGGACAATTGTTTTGGATATTAATTATGTTAAAGTAGCTATAAACAGTTGTTCTCTCACCAGGATCTTATTTTTATTCTCTCTTGAAGCTAATGAGACAAAAAAAACATAGCTTCTCACGTTACTGAGAAACTGGAAAGTGCAAACTCCTCTGTCCTACAAAGTCGAATCTCACCAACATTCCATAAAAAGTGCAATGTGTTGTTCATTTATCATTGTAAATTAAAGACTTTAGTTGTTGGCAAATCACTATGGTATAAGTGAAATCTCTATATACAGTATAAGACAGCTCATCCTGCAAATGTTGATTGAAGAGAACTCCTTGTTGTTGATGGATGGATGAGAACAATGGAGAGGATAATGTATGGCAGTTAGTTACTCTATATCCTTGTAGTGATTGGTTAACTCTGTAGACTTGACAGACGTGCCCAATCATACTAATCACATGGTGTAATTTCCTCAGAATAACCCCAGAAATATCGAAAGGTGGAAACAAACAGAAAACTGCATGAAAGTATTAAATTTCTTATGATGCCTAGTTAATGTCTGCATACCAAAAGTAAGCAGATATATTTCATTTTAAAAATACTCAAAATTGTTGAGACAACTGGAAAGGCTGCCAGTGTATAATGTATAAACATAAAAACATAAATAACATAATAACATAAATGTAATGTTAAACCAGAATTTAAACATATTAAGCATATAATTATGTTGTGATAATATATGGAATATTTTTAATCAAAGTATAATCCAATTATGTATAATCAATGTATAAGATATAAGAGGGTATGCATGTATATTAATTAAAGAAACCAGGACAAGCTTGTGAGGAATCACTGAGCACATATTCCTCATTCACAGATTGTATCTTTTCCTTCCTAGCTTGTTAACTTATTATCTGTCATTTCTTAGTGTGTATCCGCTATTTTTGCCAAGATTTATGAGTGGGAAGTGAGAAAAATACAGGATATGCACATACTGATAAAGCCACCTGTCTTAGGGAGGCTGCACCACTGATTCAAGGGAATGTATTCAAAACAGATGTAGACAGTCTTTGGTTTGGAGGGGTATAAAATAGTGTTAAGATGGGGTCGAGAGTGACTCGAGACTCGGCTCTTGTTACTATTGTAATAAAAGTCTAATGTCTTTTCGACATCAAAAACCTTGAGAAGATTTTATTTTTTCTGAAAAAGATTCCATGACATAAAATTTGGCGTTGTCGGCAGGATTGGAAAGGAGCCAATAAGTGGAAATGACGGTGATGCGATAGTGAGCCACACAAACCAGTGGCCACTGAAAAAGGTAAGCAATTTTGCTTATAGGTAATTAGTTTGTGTGGTTTGCTGAAGGTCAGCCTGTGATGGTAAAAACACTCTTATAAGGCTTCTCCAAACTGAACTAATCAAATTAAGCAAAGGGATTTTCGATCTCGAAATTTTCACTAGACATCAGTATTAACTCAAGAAATCCAGAAATATAAAGAATTCACATTAAAATCCATAAATAAAGTCATATATAATAAAGTGGAATGACACAGGGAAAAAGTATTGAACACGCTAAGAAAAAGCCGTTCTCCAAGGCAAGAAACCAGCTGAAATCCATAAGTAATTATAACCCCTATCTGTGCAAATTAATATCAGCTGGGTTAGTAAATTGATGGTCTATAAAAGGCTTATATATAGTTTTATAAAACTCATAAATGTTATTAAAAATCATAAAAGTTATGAAAAATAATTTAAAAAAAAAAAAAAGCAAAAAAAATCTATCTATCTATCTATCTATCTATCTATCTATCTATCTATCTATCTGTCAAAACAGATTATAGATTAGGTTATATATAGATAGATTTTATATAGAATATATAATCATTATACCCGGTCTCCTCCAATACTGGGGGGGGCATGCCACATGATAGGGGAAGCTTGGGGGGACTTTAGTTAAGGGCATATATGGGAGTTACTTTGTAAAAAGACCGTCTTCGTATTATTATCAAAACAGGTGGAGGTTGGAGGGGTATAAAATAGTGTGTTCAGATGGGGTTGGGAAGTCACTTTGCAAACCGACTCAGCTCTTGTTACTATTGTAATAAAAGTATAATTTCTTTTTGACATCAAAAACTTCCAGACTCAGAAGTTTTTGTTTTTGCTTAAGAAGATTCCACGACAATACTGAGCCATAAGCTTGCTTGGAAGCATCACAGAATATGTGAACGCTGTGATTCTCAGCTGCAAACTGAAGGTTACTGCTGTAGCATCTTGATAGAGGGATTTGGGATAACTGCGGGAGTTCACCCTCCCATTAATGCCAGATAGAAGATCATCTGGGAGACAAGAATCGTCCCACCCTCATTTTTTATTCCACAGTTGGTGCACAATAACTTAATAAATAGCTCTCATTGTATATACAATAATGAACCCAACGGGATCATATTGCTTGGCAAGAGTGCAGAAGATACTCCACATGGTAATGTCACCCTCATCATTCTGGTAAGGTTTGTACATAAGGTGTCGGATTTACACTGCCATATCTGTCCAAGGGTTGGTCATCTCCTGATTGAAACAGATTTCACTGCTCGTTGATTTTAGCTTTGTTGGCAGGTGACAACCTGGTCTCTGAATTCGAAAGAGCAGTTTAAAATAATATGGTGCTTCTCATTGTGGCAGACCATATGATGAAGTATATACCATGAATGGGAGCTCAGGTCACACTCTGTGGATGATAGTGGAGTGACATATCCAGCCTGTAGAAGCTTCTGGATTTTCTCATTATGAGCTGAAGGTTTATGGAGCTCCTTGATTAGTTGTCTGTCTGTCCCACGTAGAAGAGCAAAGATGGCCTCTTTTGGCGCATTCAATGGGGGAAGTGACTCCTTCCAGAGTAACAAAGTTGCATAGCGCCTAATTCCCTGTACTTCAACCTAGATTGTCTTATCTTCCAGAATGCGGATGGCATGGCCATCTTGTTGCGACCTTTGACAATCTTATCTGGTCTATAAGGTAATGTATCCAGTTTCCAGAGTCTCTCAACTTGACTGTGAAAAATCTTGAAGGGCCTTGCAATGTCCACCCCAGACAAGTGTGTATAGTGGTCGGTCCACCGGGGGGTCTCAGTTTCACTGGTTCTACCGGCATAATCAGGTGAGGATAATATGAACCGATAAGCAGTAGTGGTTGTGCTTTGTGAATGTTGTGTAAAAGCAGGTCTTTGAGGTGGTGATACTTCTGCTGCAACACATTGACAGGGTAAGTATGTGGAGCAAGACCGAGCTCATTAGCTGTAAAGGCTCTGTGAATTTAGAATGCCTTATCAGGTTGTGATGTTGAAGCTAAACTGAAGGATACAGAGCATCCACATATGGGGTGAACTTCCTGATGCACAGTATGAAGAGACCCATTGTCCAGTACCGATATTCTGTTTCTCTCTGGAGGCCTAAAGTTTGAGCAGCTTCATGCAGCAGGATGGTCCGCTCTGACTCATTGTCCAGTACCACGTAAGTCTCCAGTGATGCCATTGTGAAGTATAACTTGACTCAACTTCAGTAGTACCTGGTTGCTGTTCGTTGGGTGGTCTAGATACAGTTTCTGTGATGTGGAGCTTACTAGACAGGCACTTTCCTCTGTCATCTTGACACTGCCCTTTTCACCAGAGTCTGTGCTTGAAAAACTTCGAGATGTTTCTTGTCGCAATTCTTTCATTTTGCTTTCAATGTACACATCAAGGTCTGGTGTCCACACCTGCATCTCCAACATCGATGGCCTGCCTTGATCCAATTCCTTCTTTGCTCATTAGTCAAGAGCGTGAAACTGGCAGAGTGATTCAAATAATGTTGGACAGTGTCACAGAAGGGATACTTCTTGGGTTTCTCCTGTGTTGTGCCTGTCACAGAGGTAATATTCGAATGTCTTGGCTGTTCTCCTGTCTGTTCATCAGGTGCAAGGCAGTAGTCACCCTCCATGGCATAAATCTGATACACTTATCTTTACAAGGGCCTGATTTCTCTTGATTTGAGTACGCACCATACTGCGGTCCTTCTACTTGGACCTCATACTCGAGCCAATCAGCAAGGTCAAGCAAGGTAAGAATCTGTGTTTGCAGAGGGTTCATAAATCTCTTAAAGTTGGCTCTTAGGTCATAGGGCAACTTAGCTATGAGGTGAGATACATACGAACTGTAAGAATTGGCAACAAGTAGGGCATCTTCCAATTTCAAGTGATCCATCAATATTTGGAATTTGAAGGATTCAGAGACATCGTCCGGCATAGTGATCCAGAGCTAGTTTGAGTCTGGTAAACTTACGTGGGTCATCATGTACAAGGTCTGGGATGGTTGCCATTTGTCCACCATAATCTGTGGGTACTGTGACTGGAATGGTTCATGATATCCAAAGGATGGAGGTGAACGATTGGGCTTATAATGATTGGGAACATCTATACGAGTATGACGTCCATTACCTCAACCATAGTGATAGCGTTCTTCAAACTGTGTGGATGAGAAGGACAATAATAATTGTGAGATAGGTTAAAAGACAGATTTGCCTGGAACTTGGCCTCCTTTGGGTGACAATAGTAATGATCGAAATGATGATGCTGAGATTGTTCATCATGATCACAATCATATCGCAAGAAGTGAGTCTTACTACTTGGAGGTTCATTGTACTGAGGAATTGACTGCCTTGAATGGATTGAGGGTTGCTCAGTCTGCCCACTTTCTTTAGACTGGTAGTAATTTCCTTGATAAGATCTCGCTGGTTGTTACGGCATGAGTATAAAGACTCATCTCTGTGGGACACAGATGGCTCTCGTTCAGCCAGATTAGGGTCTGTATCATTCCGGCATGATGTCAACTTAGTAGTGGCCACGAGGTAGACGATATATTCACAGTTGGATACTGTCACAGAGGGGATGAGATCCAAGCAGGAACTAATACAGGAGAGGTAGCAATTATGTCTGAGATAGGGTGTACATCTTGTTTTAGCTGCCTGCTTTCTTTTCTCATTTCACAAATACAGGTGAGAGCATTAACAGTTGTTACTACATTAGCATGCTCATCTACAGGTGAGGTGTTTCTGTGGGTAACTAATCTTATAATCTTGGAGATATGCTGGCTGCTGACTATGCCTGCATGGACAAACTACTACTTGCGCTAGAGGGTCCTTTTGACATCTAATGATATTTCTGTTGAATAAATGATTAAAAAAGCTATGTTTCCTTATGGTTTTGTTCAAGTATATCAACTTTATTAATAGTGTCAGGTTTGTAGGTAGAGATGGATGCAACTGCAGAACTGAATTGGAATGTGTAATAAAGTACAAAACAAGATTTCTAGAAAACGTGACAAGGTACAAATACAAAGAAACATGAAACATGGGTGAGCATAATGTGATACAGATAAACAGACCAAACAAGACAACCAGTGCAGTGCAGAACGTGACTCCATGTTGAAACAAGACATGAGACTAGGTGCAGTAGCTGATGGGAATCATAGTCTGTAGTGAGGCCAGAAGGGGAAGCAATGTCCTCCGTGGAGCAAGGAGGGGGAGCAATATACGGCGCGAAGCAGAAAAAAGGTGCGTGGAGGGAGAACGATGTCCTCAGTGGAGCAGGATGACAGAGAGATGTCCTCAGTGGAGCAGGATGGAAGAGCGATGTTCTCAGCGGAGCAGGATGGCAGTGCAATGTCCTCAGCCAAGAAGGATGGTAGCGTGAGCTCCTCAACAGAGCAGGAAGGCGGAGTGATGTCTGAAGACAAACCTGGCATAGTGACATCTGAGGCAGAGTAGGGAGGTAAAGTTGAGCGATGTCAAGCAGGAAGGCTGAGCGGTATTGTCCGTCAAACAGGCACGCCGAGAGAAATTCACAGTAGGGGAGGGAGGCAGATCAACGTCCTTAGTGGGACAAGAAGGTAGAGCGACCATGGAGGGGCAAGGAGGGTGGGAGATGGTGTCAGCCTGGTTGGAAGGCTCCTTCTTGAGTACATCATGTCGAGCCATTCCCGAGCGGCTTTGATCAGGGATACTCTCCTTTCTTTCTCCCACCTCAGCTGGTTCTCCTCCAATGGGGCCTCCTGGACCCTGAATGTACACATAACATCAGCAGTGGATGGCAGCAGTCAGCATTCAGCAATGTCTCGATAAAACCGGTCCGTTTTCTCACTATAGGACAGGAAGCAAATGTGGCGTGGAGAGGAATTTTAGTCTATAGAATTAACTCTGTATTTATAAGAATGAATAGGAACTGAACATTGCAATGTGTTAACATCGTTAACAAATAACTGCCTATTGCAAACATTACATGGAGCATAACGTTAACAGGTTTCATGGCCACAATATCAGCTGCCTCAAACAAACATAATATAGGACCCGTCTTTCAGGTGCTTTGGCAAATTCCAGGTGTTTCCTCGCTTTGTTTGAAATGAAGGATAGCATCGGTTGCCCACCGGAAACTGATACTAGCTTTCCTGTCTTTTCCTCTCAAAGAGTCGGGGCGGAGCTAAACTTGTTAAACTAAGCTAATCTTCTGTAGTGCCCCCCCGTGTGCTCTTCTTCTTCACCACTTATGGACCGACTAAAACACTTGCACGTATTTGCTGCCCCCTTCAGTTCCGAAAGAATTGCAACCTCGGTACCTTTTATTACAATCGGTACTTATGATACTGCAGAAAAACCGTCACGTTTTAAGAATGTTGGTACCGACTTGAAACCGAAGTATCGGTTGTCATGACATCCCTACTTCTAAGAGTGTTTTCCTTTTGGGCGTATCAGCTCAACACAGTTTACTGGGCTTACGTTCTCACTGTTTGTCCAAATAATGTGATCTAACAAATGGAATTCAATTATTTTGTAATTAACTGTGTACCAATTTCCCTTTGTTTTTATAAGGGCCCAACAGTGGCAGCTTGGTAGTGCTGGGGCTTGAACCCCCAACCTTCTGATCAGTAACTGTTGAGCCACCACTGCCCACTGAGTAGCTTTACTCTTTTATCTTATTTATATCTCACTGTTATCTAACTGCATGCAGTTTACACCTTTTTGAGATAAAAAGCTCTTTTGCATAAATTAGTTCTTTAATTTGGAGAAGCCTATGAGTGTTCTTACCATCCCAGGCTGATCCACAGCAGATCACACAAACAACTTAATTAAAAGCAAACTTGCTTACCTTCATTATCCAGCCTGTTTCTGTGGTCCACCTCTGGTCAGGCCAATATGTCCTCCCACTCTTCTTGGCTCCTTTCCAATCCTGCTGACAACCCCAATTTTCTATGTGGTGGGAAATCTCCTCAGCCACAGGTAAAACCAAGACAAAGACAAGAGGTTTCAGATGTAAAAAATCAGATTTTTATTAAAAGCAACAAAGCCGAGATGGTCTGCAGAACATATGATCTGAACCAGTTGTGGCTCCTGTTTTTATACAATTCTAATACAATAATCTCATTAGGTAGAGTTTTCCCATTTTTCTTTCAATCACGTCCCTGTCCCCTCGCCACAATTATTTCACTATCCCTTTACCATCTTATTAATTGTGGTGCGGCCTCAGTCAGTTAATTTTTTTATGTTTTTATACTGATTAACATTACATTTTTATTCATAAACTTTAACAATACACCTTAAGAAATCACAAGCATCAAACTGGTAAAAAGATACAGACTTAAAAGTTACAGAGAACAGACTCAATATTCCTTAAGAGGTTCAAAGGGTGAGTTCTCGCTGAGAAATGATAGAGTGAGCCAGGAGAAAAGAGATTTATAAGTGACAAATATGAGTTCAGTGATTTTCCACAAGTTCCACAAGTCACATCAGCTTGTCTTAGTTTCTTTGACTAATGTACTGATTACTCTCTTATATCTTATACATTAGTCATAAATGATTGGAACATACTTTGATTACTTAAAATATACCATAAGTGGATATCATCCATCATCACACTACAGGCTGCACTAAGGACACACTCTTCTTGCCAGCAATGAAATTGTGTGTGTAAAATGGTGGGAAAAGTTTGTGTGCACACAGACATATAAATACACAGAGACACTCATGAATTAAGCATTCTGATAGCATTTCAGCATATGGATTTTTAGAAAAAAACATAATTAATTAGCGAAAAGTAAAAAAAACAAAAAACAAAAAAAACTTTCTTAACCACAAGTTTATGCCGTGTTTTGGGGGCCCTTGGTAGCTTGGGGCCCAAGGCAATTGCCAATCTTTGACAAATGGTAAAGTCTGCGCCAGCACACATACACACACAAGGACAGATAGTAAAGTATCTCAGTTTATTTACAAAGACAAGAGTTTATATATCAGACAGACATGTCCATCTGTAACAGTGTATTCATCCTTCAAGGTAAAATGGTGGGCAGTTGGTACATCGGTAGCATGTTTTTGCAAGATAAACTAGGACAGAAAAGAAACTAGGAGAGAACAACACATTCATGTGATATGGGTTGTCGAGGAAACAAGAAAAAGGTCACAGAGTTCTCAAGAGAGAGAGAACTCACAAATTCATGAGCTAAAGTAAGAGAGCGTGACCTATTAATATTTATCAATATAGGTGTGCAACAATTATTGGCACGCTTTTAGTCAATACTTTGTGCTACCTCCCTTTTCCCAGATAACAGCTCTGAGTCTTCTCCTATAATGAGATGAGGTTGGAGATGATGTTCCTTCATACAGAATCTATCTTTATGCTAAATGGTGCCAACTGTGTAATAGGGCAACGTGTATGTGGGCATCAACTTCTGGTATCATCTTTTCATGTAATATGCATAATACATTGAAAAATTCAGACATCTTTCTGTTTTGTTTTCTTTCAATTATCTTTTTTATCATGCAGCAAAGAAGAAATGGAAAATGGCATGTTTTTCTATTGTGTGGTATTTGATTATTAATAGATGATTGAAATAACTCGATGTTAATTTTTTAACAAGATGGCGGTGTTCTTCTCTTACTAAAAAAAAAACCAAACAAACAAAATACAGCAAGTTTTTAAACTATACTTCTAGAAAATGAAGAACAAAGAATGCACCTCAGGTGTGTTTTGCTTTTTTATGTTTTTAACCATTTTATGAAGCCATTGTAAACTTTATTGTTACATATTATATTGTAATTGTACAATCCTATCATATTTTGTGCAGGAAATTAGCTTGTTTTATTGTAAATAAAAAAGCCTGACAAAGATATGTTAAGCAATTTGCTTGTATTTCAAAAACTTGCTGCATATACCAAACACATAATAAATGAAATAAGCTTCTGAGGCAAGTAAACATTCAATTTCAACAAATTTACCTTGACAAGTTTGAGTTTTCACAATACTTTATGACAATTAATAATTTTAAAGTCTAACTATCGAGATTCTAAGTAACTGGAGACAAAACATTCTTTGTACTCTATGTAGATCATAAACCAGAGAAATGTAAATATTTAAGGCAGTATAGGGCAGTCTGCCCGGATCAAAACAGGGATGTGCTAGATGTGGTGGAGAGCACAAATATGGTGAATGTGGACATGGAGTTGATCTGAAATGTTGTAATTGCGGATTATGTTGTAGTGCTGGGTACAGCAGATGCCGGTTGAAGAAAGAGGCTGAAGAAATTCAGAATAAAAAAGTTCAGGAGGGATTCACATATGCAGAAGCAAGTAAAAGTATTCAGTATTCAGTATAAAGGAAAAAAATGTTCTACTGATGGTGAAAAAGCAGAAGTGCTAGCAGAGACTTTTGTTAAAGTACATAGCAGTCATAATATTTCTAATGAAATAAGGAGTTGTAGTGAGCAGAGTTTGAGGAAATACACAAACTTATTAGTCAGAAAACACAGTACTGGAGGAACAATTAATGTTCAGTTTTCAATGAATGAACTTAAACAAGCTCTAATGAGTGTGAGACGAATATACCCAGGGAAGGGTGAAATATGTTCTAAAATGTTTAAACAGCTTTCAGACACTTCACTGAATGTCATTTTAAAGCTTTTTAACATGGTCTGGAAAGATGGAAAGTTGCCATCCGCCTGGAAACATGGAGCTATCATACCAATAGCAAAACCTGGGAAATATCAATCAAAACCATTGAATTACAGACCTATAGACCTAACATCAAACTTGTGTAAGTTAATGGAAAGGATGGCAATGACTTGTTTGATATATGTGTTGGAAAGTAAAGGGCTTTTAAATCCACACCAAAATGGATTTAGGAAGGGTTGTAGACTATAGACTCAATACTATGTCTTGACAACAAAATAAGAAAAGCACAAGTGAAAAAAGAAGTATTAGTTGGAGTGTTTTTCAATGTAGAGAAGGCCTATGATATGATGTAGAGGGAAGTGTTTCAAGCCCTATTCTTTTTAATATAATGATGAGTGATGTTTTCTCTAAAGTACAACCTGAAATAAGATGATCAATATACACAGATGTTGGCGCATTATGGAAGAGAGGAAGAAATGTTAGTCATGTAGAAAGGAAAATCCAAGAAGCTATAGATGAAGTAGGAAAATGGGCAAATTGCTGGGGATTTAGATTTTCGGTGGCAAAAACACAGGTTATATGCTTCTCAAGAAAGGACAATGACCTAAAGTTAAATAAAAAAATCTATAACCAGATGTCAGCGCAAGTACCTGTGGTAAGATACTTGGGACTGTGGCTAGATTCAAAATTGACATTTGACATCCATATAAAAATAAATAATTGACAAATGCAAGAAGGGTAAATTAATATATTAAGGCTGGAACAGACTGGGGAGCTAGCCGACAATCACTTTGGAGAGTATATTGTGCTCTGATTAGATCAACAATAGATTACGGAAGTTTTATATAAAGTTCAGCATCACAGTCACTGAAGAAAAAAATTGACATTCTACAAACTCAGGCATTAAGAATATGTTGCGATGCTTTTAGGTCATCACCAGTAGCATCATTACAAGTAGAAATGGGGGAAATGCCATTAGAGTTAAGAAGACTGCAATTAAGAATGCTTTATTGGACTTAAGTCAGAGGTCATGAAAATAAGCACCCAGTTAAAAAAGTTATGGAGAAATGCTGGGAATATGAATACTTATAGTTGGAAAGTTATGGATGGATAGGTGATAAAGAGGTCCAGAGAATGAGAATTATTGATATAGAAGTTAGCCCCATAGTAGCAATGCCTATTATACCACCATGGTTATATCATTATCCTTCAGTTGCTCTTCAGTTGAAAAATGTAATTCTAGATCAATAAAGATGTGTTTCAATGGAGATGACAGTGAGGCAATATATGGATAAGAAATATAGTCACTGTATACAAGTATATACAGATGGATCAAAAGATCATCTGTATATATTGTAAGATGAACAGGTTCAGCAGTGGTCATTCCTAAATTAAAATATACAATAAGTAAAAGGACATCAAATAATTTATCTGTTTACACAACAGAGATGATTGCCATTTTGTTAGCAATCCAGTGGGTGGAGGACATCAGTCCTCTTAATGTGGTAATCTGCTCAGACTCCTATTAATAAGTATAATGCATGGTCAATCAACTTCAAGGCAAGATATATTATTTGAAATCCTACAAACAACATTCAGGTTACAAAATCTAGGAACAAAAATATTCTTAGTATGGGTACCATCTCATGTAAGGGTGGAAGGGAATGAGGAAGCAGATGCTTTAGCCAAGAAGACCTTGGAAAATTCAGAAATAGGACTAAATATTACATTAAGCAAATTCGTAAAAAAAAAAAAAAAAAAAAGGCCTTAATAGAAAGAACAATAAAAGTGGCAAGAAATGTGGGATATAAGGAGGGAAAGGGTAGACACTTGCACAGTATACAAAGGGAAGTAGGCCATAAGAGAATGGTCTGTGGAAATAGAAGGGAAGATACGGCCATTTCCTGTCTCTGCATAGAACATACTGCACTCAGTCATTCTTTACATAAAATTGGGAAACATGATACAGGCCTCTTTATTTCATGTGGTTATCCAGAGACAGTGGAGCATGGTTTATTTCAGTGCATCAGATATAGTAATAAAATATTAATTTTAGAAAATCCCATCAAGTCATCAGGTACAAATGGTTTATCGCTTTAGAATTTATTAAGAAATTTCCTGTAAGTTTCCAAGTTGTTAATAGACTAGACTTTTTAAAGGCAACAAACCTAATTAAACGAATTTAGTGTTTTTTTTGCTTTTATTTACTCCACATTGATGCTCCACACTCCATCTCAGTAGGTGGCGGAAATGCACTAAATGTTTGCTTGCCAACTGCTACTAAATCGAAAGAAGAAGAGGACTGATTCAGGAAGAAAGTAGCCAACTCCAGAGGCCTTGAGAGAGAGAGTTGTGCCAACAGAAGTTCCAAATGCTTGATCATCATGTGATTCTTGTAGACTTCAGATAGTTCCAGGAAGTTATTTGCAGGCTATTTGAATCCATAGATTTAGAGAGACAGAATTGCGGTTTTTGGTAATTAGTAGCCAATAAATGCATTGATTTAAAATATTTATATAACACAACAACATGTGTATGTTGTACCACTAATATTTGAGGATCAGTCTGATCAATTAGCATTACCTGCCTTGTTAAAGAGGCAACAAGATTGGTTAAAGACCATGATGCTGTTGTTTTTAATTAATATTTTTTTATGTTCTTAAACTTTTAAGTTAGTCAAGGGCAATCACTAATGTCATTTTTATGAGTTTCAGATAGGACAAGAGACAGGATACTATCAGTGATTGTCAACTCTCTGCACAATGGGTCAATGGACTACAATGGGTTAAGACAACACACTCAACATCATGCTGCTGCTAGTCCATTGCAAATAAGTGAAATGTAAAATTAAACTAAGTGAAATTAATCTTATTGTTTACCATTCTTATGCACCACCACACTTATTTAAACATGCATTAATAAATAATATATTTAACTTAAACACGTTCATACACAATCATATATATTTTATGTATTTTGACTTTTGCTATGCACTTATTTACAGCAATGGATTTATAAATACATTTCTAATAAACTGAAAAGCATGTCAAGCATTTCATCTGTCCTTTCCTGCATGTTGCCCTTGTATCATGTCCACCATGGTTTGCTGTGCTACATGGGGATGCTCCAATCGCTCAGAGAAAGGAGTATGAATGCATGGTTTCCCCACTGACATGGGGAGGAGGAAAAAATGGTTGGCTCAAATCAGCAGGAGCAATCTAAATATAACAAAACATTAGAACATCAAAACAATTGAGAGGTAATCATACTTAAATATACTTTCACTTTCTCACAAAGACCACACCATAGAAAAGTTTAATGTTAGGTTTATTAAAAACAAGGAACAGCTAAAGACTTGCAAAAGCCAGGGAGCTGAGACTCAGTGAGTGTGCTGTCTCATTGCAGAGAGTCTTCAGGCCGTTGCCTCATGTTCTTAGTTGTCTTTTAACTATGTATAAAGTGTTCCCTAATACTGTGCATTTAACCACCTTGGGATATGTATGGTATGTGCGTAGACAAACAGGAGTTGTGTGGGGGAAGTAAACTCAAGTCACACTGCAGGCACATTTTGAGGCAGGCCAGTTTGTCAGGACCAAAAAGGCCAAGACTAGGCTCAGACCAGATGCTATTCCCACCATCTTTGTGCATCGTACTGTGGTCAAAATTAGGAGGGCCCCTGCACCACGATGCACCCCTGTACGTATAAACATAGAGCACATTACTGCTGATCACAGCTATAGTGTTACAGGTGACTAGAACTGCAACAACAAATCGATAAAATCAATAATAATCGATTATGAAAATCATTCTCAATGAATCTCATTATCGATTAGTTAGACTGCGTGCAGTACATTTACTCATTACGTTACTTCTGTTACGAAAACACGCTGAGTGTAAATACTAAAATTGTGTCCCAAATAAAGTACTGTACACTTACACTAAGCATTATATACTCTACCATCTAGTGCAATGTTTCTGCGGACCCCTAGTGCTCAGTGGTGTAATTGCAGGGGGTCCGTAGGAAAAAATTTTAAATGTTTAATTTTTTTTTTGTTTTTTTGTTAAATGTATCACAATATATTCAAATGAGATGTTTTAAAATGAATCAATTTGGTTATTCACGTGAATTCACAGATATCATGCTAGCTGAGCTGACGATCGTTCATTGATGCATTTATTTTACATTTATTTACAAATGAAATGATCATTTGCAAAAACCTATGAGAGGTAGACAAGTTCAAGTGTCGCATTGATGGTTTAAAAAAAAAAAAAAAGATAATTCAGAGAGTCAAATTAAATGTCACACCAATAATAAAATGTAATTGAGCCTGGTATTTGTACCAATCCCTGGGGAATGACAGGTCCTACCAGTCAACCAGGAATTGCTAGGACTGTAGAATTCAGTGCTTTTGTGTATCCATAAAAAGTAATGCATGCATGTGTGTGATGTATATAACTTTTTATAGATGCAAAAAAGAGCACTGAATTAAACTACAGTCCTAAATGAATAATATATATTCTGGTATGTGTCAGTTTTATATAATTGGACAAACAGTTGTGTAAAGTTTATGTTTGTAACACTATCTTAAATATAGCTCTCTTCCTACAACAAGGAATTTTATTCTTTATTACATGTGTAATAAGGAATCAAATGGATATCCTCATTTTACCACTTCCACCCACCACTATCAAATGCCCCAATGTTATATTTAAGTAATATTTAACGCCCCTCCCCTACAAAATAAATAAATAAATAAATAAATAATGTTTGGAAGCCTTTTCCTCTAATTTCACAACCATGGATGAAATTGCATTATGAGAACGAATTTTACAATTAATTTAATAGGCTGTAAGGTGGTTTGTGGTGTTGATAACAGATTAGGCTAGGATAGGCTACTGGAAGTTATCTGATAACAAAAACCTAAAACTACTAATTTATAGAGGAATAATTCAGTAGCATGCTTTAATGTACACGTTAATTTGATTCAGATGCACTGACTTAAACGTCTTACCTTTTAAAAGTGCATCAAAAAGGTCTGTTCTGCGCTAACTTCCGGGAACTATTGAGATACTGGTCCATTGGAGTGAAAGGAGTTAACGCAAATCAATCAATCTCTCTCTCTTTCTCGCTCTCTCTCGTTGTGAGCAAAACTACCGTCATGTCATGTGACCTAAATGCGAGAAATGTTTCTCTATTTCATTTTTTCGAAATATTGCTTTGTCGAGTTGTCTGAAAAAGCACCTAATGCGAGCGTATAAACTTTTTGCGATATTTGAGAGTTTATTTCGAAATTCCATTCGGGTTAATGGAAACGCAGGTTGTGAGAAATGACCTTTACTGTTTTACGATACAAACCACAATGTCCGCGACAGCGTGCTCTCCGACACACACTCAGCGTCCGAATTCGCTCACTCATTTTCACTTCTTCCCCATATAGTAGACTCAACCTTCATTCGCTATATAGGGAATAGAGAACGAGTGAGCCATGTCAGGCACAGCACTAGACTTGCCGTAGACACGGAGCTCTACGTCCAGCTCCACCCATTTCGCTCTGCAGTGAGTAGCCTCTCCTAATTTCCGGGTTTAAAGGCGCATTTGTGCAGCACTAGCAGAATAAGACTTGAAACCGTGTAACTAGGTATTTTAAAACTGCATTAGACCTTTTCCTGGAGAAAATGTCCGCTATGATTCCTCGCATCGAGCAGCTTACCTGCAGAGTTCTGCGCGTGCTGGGCTGTAATCCCGGGCCGATGACACTGCAGGGAACCAACACGTACTTGGTGGGGACTGGGAAAAGGTACTAGTAAAATGTCAAATAGGACCAAAAAACCTGAGGTTACATGAGGGTTGGGATTGATCATATTTAATAATCAGTCCACAATAAATAAAACATGCAAATTTCGGAATAATTGTGGATCGTTTTGCAGGAAAGCAGTTCACATAGGTTATATGTACTCAAATAGTCTGATGGCTTGGTTATAAAACTGTTCTTCAGTCTGTTTGTCCGTGATTGGACGCAATGGAAGCATCTGCCAGTAGGCAGTTATGTAATCAGGAAATGAGCAGGGTGAGTGCAGTCCTTAAAGAGCATCCATAATGTTTTTTTTTTTTTTTTTTTTTTTTTTTTTTAAACCTGCCTAATTTAGTCAAAACACTTTAATGTGTTCAATTTTAAATTACAGCATTATTTTTTCCCCTCAGTGTCATAAACGACTCGCTCAGTGATCCGTTCTAAATGATTCCTTCTAAACTCCTCCTTTCAGAGAGCATAGTCTGCTCTGATTGGTCAGATGTCCCAGTCTGTAGTGATTGGTCTACCGCTGTCAGTGCGTTGAAAAGGAAACGCCCAGAGTTTCAGCTCTGTCTGTCTGGAAGTAATTCTGGAACTACTAAAGATTCGTTGCAGCTGTTCAGAATCGGTTCCTTCTTTTGGGAGTCAATAACTCAGTTTGTCATGTACTTTGATTTTTTTTTTTTAAATTTGCAGACTTTTTACATTCACAAACTGCTATATTACACACCACATGAAAGGTAATATTTGAAAAACCATAATAGCTGCACTATAATGATATTGCGGGCCTTCCTCAAACATGTGCTGGGTAAGTGTCCTGTAAGGCCGGGAGTTTAACAGGTATGAGCTCGGCTGTTCGCACCACTCTCTGAAGAACTTTATGGTCAGAGGAAGAGCAGCTGCCGCAGTGGGATGTACAGTAGTGATGAAATGACTCGTTCATGAATGATTTGTTCATTTTGAGCGAATCTTTAATATGACTTGGGAACAACGAGTTGTCTCAGAGAGTGATTTGTTCGTTTTTGACCGCACATGCGCTGCAAAATCCCCATAGGTTCTGTACAGGAAACAGAAATGATTAGTTCACCTCTCGAGTCTTTGGATTAGAGTTGTTGACATTAGATAATGTGGCATATATTTTTAGGAGTTGAGAAAGAGAGGGGAAAACAGTCTCAGTCCCATTGTCTTTTAGGCACTTGAGTATTTTCTGGACATTGCTTTTTGGGAAGAAGTAGGATGCAGTGTCCTGTTGAGGGTAATTTAATACACCTGAGAATCAGATATTACAAATATAAATGATATAGTCTTTGTTGGCCCCTGTCTGCCCCCTTTGAACCTTTGCAATAAAAGTGGTATGCAAATACTACAGCAGCTCAAATGCATCTATAGTTTAAAACAGGGGTGTCCAATCTTATCCGGTTTTCATTCCAACCAAGCAGGAGCCACACATGAGTCTACTGATAGTCAAGATCAACTGATTAAACAGGTGAAATCAGATGTAGCTCCTGCTTGACTGGAATGAAAACCCACACTGGCTCTTTGAGGATAAGTTTGGACACCCCTGGTTTAAAAGAAAGGAAAACTAACAAATTAGCAAAACCAGTATACCTATATAGTGATCTGATCTTGTACTGCTGGAAGTCCAAATGGATAATGTGAGAAGGATGTGAAGAGTGTGAACACATCTTATTTGGTCCATTTTTTCAGTGGTGCAGAATCATTACTTTGTGAGGTTTTTTTTTTTTTTCCATTTTGATAGATAAAATGTTTGTTGTTCTTTTTTTCATATGTTGTCCATGTGGTTCTGTGTGATTGTCTGCCTGTTGTATGCCTGTCTGCCTGGCGTGTGAGGCGTGTGTTAATAGACACCGGGGAACCTTCTGTTCCTGAGTACATCTCTAATCTGAAGCAAGCTCTGTGCCAGAGTGAGTCCTCCATCCAGGAGATCCTTGTCACACACTGGCACCATGACCACACTGGAGGAGTACCTGACATACTTATAAACATAGACTCAGGTCAGAGTTACTTTATACACTCTCATACAGATTGGAATCTAAGACACACATTTTATAGCCTCACATATATCTTAATATCTCTATAGTCTAATTGCACTTTCTTTTCATATTCATTTTACATTGTGTGCATAACATAACAAAGCTAATTCCCTCAGGTTCTCTAGGTAAATTTACGTTAGAAGTTTTGTAAAGTTCCATTTTGACATACTAAAACAGGGGTGTCCAATCTTGTCCGGAAAGGGCCGGTGTGGGTGCAGGTTTTCATTCTAACCAAGCAGAAGCCATATATACATACGTGAAACCTAAGTGAAAATGTCCAAATTAGGCCCAATTAGCCATTTTCCCTCCCCGGTGTCATGTGACTTGTTAGTGTTACAAGGTCTCAGGTGTGAATGGGGAGCAGGTGTGTTAAATTTGGTAACATCACTCTCACACTCCCTCACACTGGAAGTTCAACATGGCACCTCATGGCAAAGAACTCTCTGAGGATCTGAAAAAAAAGAATTGTTGCTCTACATAAAGATGGCCTAGGCTATAAGAAGATTGCCAAGACCCTGACACTGAGCTGCAGCACCGTGGCCAAGACCATACAGCGGTTTAACAGGACAGGTTCCACTCGGAACAGGCCTCGCCATGGTCGACCAAAGATGTTGAGTGCACGTGCTCAGCGTCATATCCAGAGGTTGTCTTTGGGAAATAGACATATGACTGCCAGCATTTCTGCAGAGGTTGAAGGGGTGGGGGGTCAGCCTGTCAGTGCTCAGACCATACGCCGCACACTGCATCAAATTGGTCTGCATGGCTGTCGTCCCAGAAGGAAGCCTCTTCTAAAGATGATGCACAAGAAATCTCAAACTGCTGAAGACAAGCAGACTAAAGACATGGATTACTGGAAACATGTCCTGTGGTCTTATGAGACCAAGATAAACTTATTTGGTTCAGATGGTGTCAAGCATGTGTGGTGGCAACCAGGTGAGGAGTACAAAGACAAGTGTGTCTTGCCTACAGTCAAGCATGGTGATGGGAGTGTCATGGTCTGGGGCTGCATGAGTGCTGCCGGCACTGGGGAGCTACAGTTCATTGAGGGTACCATGAATGCCAACATGTACTGTGATATACTGAAGCAGAAACTGGGCCGCAGGGCAATATTCCATGATAATGACCCCAAACACACCTCCAAGACGACCACTGCATTGCTAAAGAAGCTGAGGGTGAAGGTGATGGACTGGCCAAGCATGTCTCCAGACCTAAACCCTATTGAGCATCTGTGGGGCATCCTCAAACGGATGGTGGAGCAGCACAAGGTCTCTAACATCCACCAGCTCCGTGATGTCATGGAGGAGTGGAAGAGGACTCCCGTGGCAACCTGTGAAGCTCTGGTGTACTCCATGCCTAAGAGGGTTAAGGCAGTGCTGGAAAATAAAGGTGGCCACACAAAATATTGACACTTTGGGCAGAATTTGGACATTTACACTTAGGGGTGTACTCACTTTCTTGCCAGTGGTTTAGACATTAATGGCTGAGTGTTGCGTTATTTTGAGGGGACAGAAAATTTACACTGTTATACAAGCTGTACACTCACTACTTTACATTGTAGCAAAGTGTCATTTCTTCAGTGTTGTCACATGAAAAGATATTATCAAATATTTACAAAAATGTGAGGGGTGTACTCACTTTTGTGAGATTATGTGTGTGTGTGTATATATGTGTATGTATATATATGTGTGTGTGTGTGTGTGTGTGTATGTATATATATATATATATATATATAAAAAAATGTGTATATGTAATATTATACACACACAAGAAAGAATACAATGTCAGAGTGTCGTGGTATTGCAGTAGGGTGTAAACATTGTAGATACAGCAGCAGATTTGAGTGGAATTAAACTGGCAGTGCAAACATTGTCGACATTGTAAACTGTGTGAAAAACATTAAAATGGTGGTGGATATGGATGTTGGAATGTGTGGGGTTCCTGGCATTACTGCATACTTTTTTTTTTAGATGTTGTGTGAAATTAATGTGATTTGCACTGCTGAGTCTTCATTATGTGTGATTGTGTGTATATGTGTGGTGTTCAGATTTGCAGGTGAGTAAGCTCCCTCGTTCTCCCCCACAGCTAGAGACAATTGGAGATGATAAGAGGAAATACACATACCTTAAGGATGGTGATGTTATTAAGACTGATGGAGCCACATTACGGTATGTCACATAAGAGGAACAATGTGAGTAGTAGTGAGATTGTGTTTGCATATGTATAATAATCATGTGTTTGTACAAGATGGATACATGTTTAACTAGTGTATATGTGCAGGGTTTTGTTCACCCCAGGCCACACTGATGACCATATGGCTCTGTATCTGGAGGAGGAGGGAGCACTGTTCTCTGGAGACTGCATTCTGGGGGAAGGGACAGCTGTGTTTGAGGACCTACATGATTACATGCTCTCATTGCAGATACTGCTTGACAGCAATGCAGACATCATCTACCCAGGTGTGTGTGTGTGTGTGCTTTGACAGCTATCATGAAGCTAAAGAATTAATAACACAGTTGGTATAATTCATTTTCAGAACTAAGCTGTCTTTACATCCTAATAGTTATCACTAAAAATAGATGCTCTAGGCACTTTACTCCTCATCTAAAACTTTTATTCAATTCAATTTTATTTGTGTAGTGCTTTTATAATACACATTGCAATATATATTTGTGACACAAAGCAGCTTCGGAAATCAAGATATAACAATCCCTAACGAGCAGATGATATTAGAAGTGATTTAAGTTCATCTTGATTTTTCCCTCCTCTTGACAGGACTTGATACTTCCTGGTGGGTTCTGATGAAATGAGCCTTTAACTCTAACGTTATTATGCAGATAACATTGTTCGATAACTAATACTTTGCAGCAAAGCTGTTAATGTGGCTGTCCTCTAGCCAGGCCTAACTGTTAACTCTGTGATGGCTATGTAACTAGGTAGACAAGAAATAGCACATTTTTGATTGTTGTTTGCTTCTATGTAGCTCTAAAAAATTACCAATATGAGTGCACACTGAGATGATTTTACAAGTTTAGTTAGTTTACCAACTAAACTGCTTGCATAGAACAAAAGCACTGGTGCTGTCCACTATCTTTTAATTACTGTTTCACTATTTATGCACATGTTCTAGGAGGGAGGGCCTTTGAAGAAGGATTTGAATTAGACATCTGTGGCTTTCTGCAAGAGGTTAGCAAGGATTTGCTAATATTGCTTAAAGTGACATTTGAGAGCATTAGTATTCTGGTTCAATCTCTGTTTGGTTTGAGCCCAGACAAGTTTAGGTCCCACTGTCCAATGGTTGACCATTAAAACCAATTTTAAAAATGGGTCTGGAAAAAGGTGCAGCAGGTAGTGTTGCCACCTTCAACTGTACACTCCTGTACATTTTTAAATTTAATCCCATAGTACACGTATTATCTTGGCTCTGAATACAGACCATGGACTACATTTGAATGCACCAGAGCTAGGGGTGTAATGATGCATCATGACACGATGCTTTGCAAAGCATATATTTTACGATTGCCATCATGGGCATGTGCGATTCATATAGTACAAATTAGTGTTCTATTAATTATGCATGTAATGCAATTGCACTGTTTCATTGCCAGAGGTCCCAATCTGCACAAGCCATAGAGTTCAAATATAAAGAGCTCACACAAGTGATCTTGTTCGTTCGTGGAGAGCCTGCAAGATCTGCACTTGTGAAGTCTGATGGCTCCGGATTGCAACAACCAATATGTATTATACAGCTACACCACCATGTTATAACATTTAAGAGAGCAGTAGCTCCCAAACAATACCGAAGGCAGCGGAAATTGGTAATTTTGGCCGACTTTAGAGTTCTATTTCTGCTATGGAGCTCATTGTGTTTCAGCCAATCATTTCCCCACGTTAGATACTTTTGTTAATTCAATAAAAAAATATTGGGAGAATTTATACATTTACTTATTTCATTATTAAGCTATGGTGAACCTATAGTGCATTTTGTTTATGATTCAGAAATAAATCTTTTCAGTCATAATATTTCTTCATTAAAATTATGCTAAATGTTCAGAGAATCAAATCAAAATAATCAAATCATGAAGCCATTATTGTGAATCAAATTGGGACTGGAGTATCATTACACCCCTAACCGCAGCAGTTTATTCTGTTAGTCTTGACTGTGTCTTGATAGTTTGTTCTATACTTCACCAGGTCATGGTCCTGTGGTGTTAAATGCGTGCAGTAAGATCCAGGAGTACATCACCCATCGCGCTGCCCGGGAGCAGCAGATTCTCTCTGTGCTGAGAAATAGCCCTGGGGATGCCTTCAGTTCCTCTGCCCTGGTTAAACTGGTGTACAAGGTGTTGTGCTGTCTGATGATTGGTGTTATGTCATCATATGGCTTTTAATTAGAGCTCTTTATGTATTTTGTATGTTTTGATTTTCTTTATTAGGATACCCCTGAACACTTGCATAGAGCTGCAGAAATCAACCTGATTCATCACTTAAAAAAACTACAGAAGCAGGGAACAGTCTGCATGGGTAAGATCCATGTGTATATCATTGGATATTAATAATGAACAGTTGCTGAATTTTTATTGGCTCACATCATCCATCTGTTTTAAAGTGATTTTAGTTGAATGTCTCAGTTTTGCTCATACACATTTTGTGTGTTTTGTGTTTCTGCATATTTATAGTTGGAGCTTCAGAAAAGTGGAAGAGCAACTTGTGACTACCACCATAACAAACAAAAATGTATTGTGGAAGAATTAAGATGGCTGTACCACAAATGCATCATTACTATATGTGTATAGAGTTGCAGTGAATATTTGATAAAGTTGCTTAGAAAATTGTAAAATAATTTGAATTATCAGCACTTTTACTATTAAACGTCAAACTATCATAGATCACCTCATTGGCAGACTGTTTTACCATCTTAACATGGTGTGGCCCCAATAAAATCTTTTTCCTAACAGCAGTCAATATTCAACTATAGGTTAGGTACAGTCAGCTGAAAATATTAAACAAAATCATGAGGTTAGTGAAACTATGTGAAAACATCTAAGGTTTGGATAAACTGTAATATTCAGCAAATGTGAATTAGCCTGGCACTGCAACACATTTTATACACAGTGAGTTCCTTGAAGAGGAAACTCTGCTAGCATCCATGAGAGCTTCGAGTCAAGTGGGTTTTTATTGTCATTCCTCTATACAACTTGTATACATTGGAACAAAAGTACGTTTCTTCATGGTGCAACATGGAACAGTACTCAGCTCAGTACTGTGGCTCCAGTGATAGAGCAGGGTGTCCACTAATCGTAGTGTTGGTGGTTCGATTCCCGGCCCACAGTGTCTTGCCAAGGACCCCAAGTTACTCCTGATGGCAGGCTAGCACCTTGCGTGGCAGCTCTGCTGTCACTGTGTGTGAGTGGGTGAATGAGACACAGTGTAAAGCGCTTTGTAGAACCACAATGGTTAAAAAGTGCAGACCATTTACACAGTCGAGTGCAAAACAATAAATACACAGAACAATACACAAAACAATAAACTCGAGCTGACTAGCATTAACTGAATGATAAATGATGAATGAAAGGACATGGAGATCAATTAAAAGGATCATACTTGTACCAAGCCCATGCTAAGACCGTTAGTGCCACCTTAAATAAGAGGTTTTAAAAAACACAACTCAAAAATTGAAAAGTACTTAATTTATAGGAACTGTTAATCATATCAGCCATTTTGCCTCTTTCAATATGGTTACCCAGTGTTAACATTAAAAGCAGTCACATTATAGGGAAGAAGTAAATGATATGGTGGTGAAAAAAGTATGAATTAAAAATTCAGTTGGTTATTATAATTTGATAAGTTTTAATCATCATTTTTATACTTGCGCAACTAGATGGTGGACACAGTATGATTTCATCCGTCTATCCAAGATTCTCTTTAGCGCGATATCTCAGGAGAGAGTGGTTGAATGTTTGTTGTATTTGTATGGACTTATCACTGGAACCAACAGATGAAGTGACCTGATTAGATTTTTAAATTGATACAAAGAGTTAGTCACAGCAGAGTCAAATATCTGACACAGTCTCTCTTCAGTAGTTTCCTTCCTGTTTCTTATTCAGAGACATTACTTACACATTTATGCTTAGAAATGTAAGGCCCATTTTGATTTTTTGCCATCAGCCTGTCCATCTCTCCATCCATCCAAGATTCTCGTTAGCATGATACATCAAGAATGGGTGGTTGAATGTTTGTAGGATTTGTATAGAATTAACATTGTATCTAGCAGATGAACTGATTAGATTTTGGAATTTTTCCAAAGAGGGTCAA
>NC_030435.2:8815226-8870226 GCF_001660625.3 Ictalurus punctatus
GTAAGTATCATAACTAGAAATACTAAATTTCTCAGCCGATACCGATAACTGATTATTCAGAGTGATATCGGCCAATACCGATAAGCCTTTTATGCCTTCTTTTAAATGAATAATTATTAATTTAAAAGAATTCTGAAGGAATTGCAAATAAAAACTTTATTCTCTCCATTTCAACAAGTTGTTTCACAGTAACTGGTCTCATAAACAAAAAACACATTACTCAAATTAACATTAACACGAACTAAATTCTGAAGATTAAAGTAAGATTTCTTAACTTATTGAATGTTATTAATTCATATTAACATTGACTGAATTCTAAAAAAAAATCCTGTTAGGCTCACATTCACTCACCACAAACAAAATCATTTCTACTTCTGCGTCGTAAAATTTACTTCCGGTGTAAAATTTGAGCAGTTCAGAGATTATAAACCGTAGTTTTGTCATCATTCCACACAAGAGACATCATCTTTGCACACAGCACAAAATCCATGTGTTTTTCTGCTCTCATTTGATTGACAGGATATAATCGGCCCTGATCATTGGATGTTTTTAAACTATCGACTGATAGGGGGGAAAATAGCCTTTATCGGCCGATACATCGGTGCATCTCTAATCATAAATTACTTTCTGGAATACCCACCAGGAGAACACTAAACAACAATGGTGTGCATGGCACAGTTGCAAAAAGAAAGCCACTGCTCTCCAAAAAGAACACTGCTGCCCCTCTGCAGTTCATTTTGATAAGCCAGAAGGCTATTGGAAAAATTATTTGTGGAAGGATTAGACCAGAATAGAACTTTTGTTTTTAAATGAGGCGTTATGTTTGGAGAAAGGAAAACACTGCATTTCAGCATAAGATCCTTATCCCAGCTGTGAAATATGCTGGTGTCATGGTTTAGGCCTGTTTTGCTGCATCTGGACCGGGACGACTTGCCATCATTGATTGAACAATGAAGTATACCAGCGAATTAAATAAAATTTAATTACATCTGTCTGTGAACTGAATCTCAAGAGAAAGTGGGTCATACATCAAGACAACGATCCTAAGCACACAAGTCATTCTACCAAGGAATGGTTAAAGAAGAATAAAGTTACTGTTTTGGAATGGCCAAGTCAAAGTCCTGACCTTAATCCAATATAAATCTTGTGGAAAGACCTGAAGCAAGCAGTTAATCTGAGGAAACCCACCAACATCCCAGAGTTGAAGCTGTTCTGTACTGAGGAATGCGCTAAAACTCCTCCAAGCTGATGTGCAGGACTGATCAACAATTACCAGAAATGTTTGGTTACACCAGATAGTTGTATTAAAGTTTTAGTTTGATGTTTATATGTGGTGTAAGACTCAGTCTGTGGATTTTATTTTAAATGGTATTGAAAGTTGAAAATATTGCATGATGATGAGCTAGCATATTTGCAAGGGAATGAAATAGAAAGTGAACATAGTCTGACAATGCTCCTGGACCTGCTGAATTGATTCATAATAATTAAAAACAATTATTTCTGGTAGTTGTACCCTACAGTTTGGGAAATGACTATGTGTAATATGCGTTTGATATGACTAATAGTGTCATTAAAAATCACCCTGGTTAGAACAGTGACTACGTTTACATGGACAGCAGTAATCTAATTATTGACCTTAATCTGAGTAAGATAATAATGTGATTAAGGTGTTTACATGAGTTGCTTTTAGAATACTCCTGTCATGTTCCCGTTTTACATGTTTTAGAACATAATTAGATTAACAGCCCGCGTCATTACGTCACCGCGCCACGCCGTCCGACGTACCTCCAGAATTTCACATATCAACATACAGTTCTTCTTCGTTATGGTACCGTATACAGTTTTGGGTGTTTTTTTTTTTTTTTTTTACGGACGCTTTAAGTGCAGTTAATTATTTGTCATGCTATACGTGCTAATAGACAGCTGCTTGAAGCGGTGGGTGTGTCCCAAATTGCATAGTTACCGTCTATATAGTAGCCGAGATACACGTATTTTGCCCCACTACAGGCCTATAGTAGGAAAGTATGCGATTTGGGACACAGTCGAACTCCCTTGTTCGCCGTAAAACGTAAAACTGCCGTGTCTGATCGTGTCCTGTCGCAAAATGCGGTGAAAACTCCCACACGACGTTCATAATGTGATTAAGGTGTTTACATGTCACTACTACACGTCCATAATGCGACTAAAACAGGAGTACTCCACCTGTCTTAATTAGATTATTGCTTACTTCGATTATGACCTTAATTAGATTAAGGTAAGTAAAAATTGCTGTTTACATGGTAGTTTCTTAATTAGAGTATGGTCTTAATCGGAGTAAGAGTGGATTATTGTTGTCCATGTAAACGCAGTTTATATTAACCAGAAGACCTTATCGTGGTAACGCGGATAGTAACATATTTTGATACCAATGGCTTTCCATATAATTGACTGAACGCCGCAGTGAGTACGTCTCTCCCGCGAGCGATGCGCCGTAAAGAGCAATTCATGCGACCCTTACTTACAAAGGACATATCATAAGAAGACAAATAATTTTTGATGTGCTATAAAAATGTTCATCATGCGATTTTGAAATGGATCCGTGCGTGCTGAGAGGGGAAAATACCCTCGGTAGTGCACAGGGTGCCGTTTTTTGTTTTGTTTTGTCGGGACGTTGCGGTGAGCTCACTTTAAGCATGCTAACTGCGCTAAACTGCTGCGCCGTGGGGTTGCAGTACTATTGCTTTTGAACACGTCAGTTAGGATTTTAGAATATGTTTATTTGGCACTGTGAGCCAACTGTGGTGTTATCTACGACATGTATTTTTAACCAATTGTATGTTTACTCTGCATGAAGTGTAGCCTCTTGGATGATGGGAATGCTTTGTGTCGGGATAATCTGTTTTCTTGCCTCTATAAAGGCATTTGGCTAGGCTTAGGCTAGGAATTTAAAGCTATTATATTAGTCCGTGCCATAGGGTCATCCTGTTCTAATAGGAAAAACATTTGAGGAATTCATTAAATTTAGCTAGTCTATGGCCACAGTGATTATTGTTGAGGAAGACAACATCGCTGCCAAGCACTGTCCTTCACAAGCTACTTTCGCAAATAAGTCCTTCCATCCCGGGGTTTTGGCTTGAAACAACCGCAGGCGACTCCAACATGCTAAGCTACAGAAGAAAAATAGTGGTTTATGGCGAATATTCTCAGTGAGGACAAACCGCATCTGGGCGTAGGGAGCTGCTACCGAAATATCCCCCCCCCCCCCCAAAAAAAAATAAATAAAATAAAAATAAAAAATCGTACCCTCCTGCTTCAGAATGGCCTCCTGTGAACGAGAAAATGCTGCGGATGAAGATCCCACCGCATGTGTGAAACCTTTGGCTGATGGGTGTGAAAACTCTGTCCAGGCACAAAAATCAAAAAGCCTTCCTACGCTCAACGCAAGACAAGTTTTGGATACAGATGGGCCTGAAACCCCCCCCCAAAAAGATAAAACGTTCGTCCCTGCGGTGGATGGCAGCTCCCCCTCCAAAACGGAGGAGTCTCCTAACTCCTCCAGCGGGGACGCGGCCGGTGCGGCGGGGAGGAGGCGCCGTGTCGCAGCATTTCTCCCCTCACAGCTGGCGCGAGTGTCCCTCAGGGCCTACCTGCGCGTGCTGTTTTCGGACTCACGTTGCTTCTTGTTTTATATGTGTTACCTCACCTTCATTCAGTCGCTCATGGTGTCCGGCTACCTCAGCAGCGTCATCACCACTATAGGTAAAGAGTGTATTTACACTCACTCTCTCTCCTTCCTTTAACTTCCTTTCTATTCCTTACTTTATGTCTCTTTAATTCTTAAATCAAGCTTTATTAAATGGCGTTAAAATTTATTACGTTGAGATATCAGAAAACTTATAAGATTTAACAAAACATGTTTGTAAAGGTAAGAATACACATATTTACACTTACCACATTGCCACATTTTTAAAGTGTCCCACGGGTGTTTGTTCATTGTCCTTTTGTCCATAG
Organism: Ictalurus punctatus; assembly: GCF_001660625.3. Taxonomy (NCBI): domain Eukaryota; kingdom Metazoa; phylum Chordata; class Actinopteri; order Siluriformes; family Ictaluridae; genus Ictalurus; species Ictalurus punctatus. Next base: position 8,819,217 of record NC_030435.2, read on the forward strand.
TTGTAGTTCATTTATAATCTCTTTGAAAACAACCTCAGCAGAAATATGGCATTGTTGTAACCACTTATTACTCCTTCTGTTACCGTTTACTTTTCTACTCTCCACCTGTCTGCCTCAGTTACCAAGGTCTCTTCTTAATTTTCATTTCTGCGTCTTTCCCTTCCTGCTCTCATGTAGCCTGCTATGGTCCTAGCATTGATATCTTACTGCACTCTAAGGCCCTGAGGGAGCAGAAACTCACTTATTAGGTAGCTTATTTGCTAGCTTCCTGGACTGCAAAGGTCTACATTTTCTAACCTGCTAAAGCATGAACAGTTTGGAAAACATATGGATATTCTGTTATCAAGGTAATTTAGACTCCAGACACTAAGGATCTAAACCCACTGCCTTTAGACACTCTCCTTTTTCTGCATTTAATGATTTCCTTACTGCTTTTTATACCTTAATGCTCAGACTGTTTTTAACAATTTGAAGTTCTCTACTGCTGATATCTAACAGTCTTTTGCATTGGGCTCTATAGTCTGGTACACAAACAAATTTAACGTGTGGCAGTAATAACTAAGGTGATTTCTCTAAGGTCATTTCTCCATATACAAAATCTTTTATTTGTAATAGTAAAAAGCAAAAGCCTTCAAGAGGTAATTTTATCATGCACAAACTTAGTTGTATCTTGTCAACATGTTAATTAGTGGAAATTTAATTTTCCAGTATTAATCTGCTTATTTGCTCTAAAATAGGCTATTAGCGCATGAACAAAGTTGCATATAGCCTACAGTCAGGAAAAAGACAAAACAACTGGCACCATGGCTCAGTTTAAACAAAAGCCTGGCATGACGGAGCAGTAGTTCTGCAAATTACTGTGACAAGCTGAACTATAGCCAACATAAAGTGAAACTAAAATATGAACAGTATTAACTTTAAACTTACTCCTTTTAGCACAAAAAACATTGTTCTAAGATGTTTATGGTATTCAACCTCAAACTCAAGAAAAATCATTTTCTTTTCAGTTCTTCACATGTGCTTGTAACTATATGTTCATGTTTTTTTAATGCAAAAGTTATGAATGCAAATATATGCATCCCATTTGAAACCCCTTCAATATTATAAACAGCAGTTGAGTCTGAGGCAACAGTTATCTTTATTATTGTTTATTTCATCTTCAGCACCTGCTCTATCTGAGTCAGAGATGGGTCCAGAGAGCACTCTGGTGGCATAAGGAATTTCATGTGGTAAAAAAAATTAATGGGTAGATGGCAATAGACAGAGGTGCATTTTAATCAATGTTTTGTCAACCATGACAGTGTAATAACCTAATGCCTACACACACATTTGCACACTCATTTACACCTAGGGGTATGACATGACATGGGCAGAACATATAAGAGAACATACATTGTGTGGACATCTGACCATTACACCAATATGTGCTTGTTGAACATCCCATTCCAGAATTGGTTCCCCATTTGCTGTTATAATAACCTCCACTCTTCAGGAAAGGTTTTCGACTGGATCTTGGAATATACTAACCTTGGCAAACTACGTTTTTGTGGACCTTGCTTTGTGCACAGGGGCATTGTCCTGCTGCAACTGGTTTGGGTTCGACCCCTTAGTTCCAGTGAAGGAAGATCTTAGTTACAGCATACAAAGACATTCTAGGCAATTATGTGCTTCCAACTTTGTGGCAACAGTTTGGGGAATGCCCACATATGGCTATGATGGTCAGGTGTCCACATACGTTAGGCTATATAATGTATTAAACACTTATTTGACATGCTGTGGCTGTTTTGTTTGAATGTGCTTCATTAAGGCTTCAGATTTAAAGAGTCAGTACATCTTCTACTACAAGAAAATTGTCTGTAATTTTCTAGTTCTTGTGTGCTGTGATACAGGGGATATCTGTAAATATAATCAAACCCATAAGCATCTTGTTAGTGTGTTTTTTTTCTGTATATTCTCGTAATGTAAAGTTCCTGTAAAATTAGCCTAAGGCAAGGCATACCCAAAGTTTCGTAAGCCTCTGTTTCGTAAGTGTTTGTATATCGGTGGTCTGACAGAGACATTGTAGCTCAAAATGTTTTCTATCGAATCACAAGAATCTTAGCTTTCCAAATATATGTCTACCTTCGTACACAGAAGCTGTGTAGGTAGCACAGATTTGCTCATAACATGGTGACAGCACGCTTGCCATAGGAATTTTAACAGGATAAAGTATACGATGGCGAGATGGCTGATAATCTCTAAAAATGATTGAGATTAGAATATGTTTCGTCATAAAATGATAGTTTAATCCATATGCTTACCTTGAGCAACAAACGCTCTCGGTTGGCATAGCTGTGCAGTTGCTACACAGACACCATGGATTTTGCCCCACCCTTGTCTCCTTAACTCTCTGATCATCTTCATTTTGATGTACATTTTGAGTAATGTCTTCTATATTAGCCTCCTCACATATGTTACGCTTGGATTCAGATTGAAAAGGCTGAAGACATGTTTAAATCGCTGTAGGGTCGCTGGAGAATCAAGACCGTTGCAACCATTTGATGTCACTACCCAGAATGCATTGCGACATAAACATCAATGGCAGCCTACAATTCAATTCAATTCAATTTTATTTGTATAGCGCTTTTTACAATAGACATTGTCTCAAAGCAGCTTTACAGAAATATCAACATGGTATACAGATATTAAAGGTGCGAATTTATCCCAACTGAGCAAGCCACTGAGTGGCGACGGTGGCAAGGAAAAACTCCCTAAGATGTTTTAAGAGGAAGAAACCTTGAGAGGAACCCGACTCAGAAGGGAACCCATCCTCATTTGGGTAACAACAAACAGTTAGTGTGAAAAAGTTCATTATGGATTTATATGAAGTCTGTATGGCGTTAGGAGCAGCCGTAGTCCCAGCAGTCTGGAATTAAAGAAGATTTGAGCTCCATCCAGAGGCAGAAAGGATCTGGATCTCTAGTATCTCCATAAATTCATGTGGGGCTCGGCGAAAGGAGAGAGGTGCAAGGTACAAGTGCAAGGATTTTTTTTTTTTTTTTTTAAACTGACATCTAGAGTGTTTTTGTATAGCAGATTTATATAGCGGATATCAGCGTTAATCTTATGAGCCGTACAAACCTCAATGTTCAGTCTTTGAAGTCTGCTCGTCTAAAATATATTTAAAGCTACACTATAAGACATTGTCCACTGTCATGGTTCTGTGCTGGAGCCAGTTCTCTAACTGCTCTGCGTATATTGTGTATAGAGGCTTTTCTGAATAATCTCATATAGGATGTGATTGGGTGAGTTCATTTACCCATCAGATGCAAAGCGCTTTAGTTTAATGGTGTTCATTACTGATGCTCCGATCAAGATTTTTACAGCCGATACCGCTTTCTTGTCATCTTGATCGACCAAAACCAATCCAGATACTAATCTTTTTTTTGTTTAAGCTTTAATCAGGAGGTCCGTCATAAACAGTTAAATGTAAGCTCTCTGCTCATGGTCACTTTTTATTGAATTAAAATTATAGCAATGAGAAATACTGTTGCTTAATTGATATATAAACAAGCATAAAATATTTATTTTTAAATATCTTAAACAATATTAAAAGTAGACTAACACAAACATGATCCATATTGAAGGCTATTGAAAAAGAAGGCTAATAGCCTTTTAAGGAAATAGCCTACTAAGATATTTAAAATTCTATTAAATGCAACCCATAGTAATTAAACATTTCATTTCTCATTTTATTTATATTTTATGAATGTATTAATTAATATCTATTTTTTATATTAAATGATTCATTTATAACTAAACACAAGTCTTTACATTTTATTATTATTATTTTTTTTGGTTTGTTTATGAGTTTTAGATCGGTTCCCCCAGTACAGTGTTGCCATGTCTGCTGATAATATTGTGTTTATTGGGGGATTAAATCAAAACATGGAAACTGGAATTGACTTTCTAGTGATATCTGGCAAACGAAAAGCAGTGTGAAAGTAACTGTTGTGCGGTGTAGATGCATTTTGGACTTCCTGTAGTTTTTATTCTGATTGTATTATACAACTCCGAACATGTCATTCGCACCAGTGCAACTAAATATTTTTTCACAGTCGCACAAAGTACTTTTCAGTCACAAATGTGAGTGAAATGGTTGCACTGTAGTGTCCTGCTTAAAAAGTCTTGAGTTGTATGCTTTGGGTCATTATTCATCTGCAGTGTAAAGCGCCATCCAATGAGTTCTGAAGCATTTGGCAGAATCTGGACAGATAATGTAACCTTATACACTTCAGAATTCAAATTCTAATCTGGCCGTCTTTTTGAGGCTGACCAATTGTTTACATCTTGTGGAAAACCTTGATTTCCACAAGATGGACATCTCTTGATTTTTGACTTTAACACAGATGTACCTACCTCCTGGTGGGTGTTCTTGATCTAGACAACTGTTGTGAAGAGGTTTTTCTTCACCAGGGAAAGAATTACTCCACCACAGTTGTTTTCTGTGCTCTCTCTAATGGGTTTGGTTTGATTTTTCAGTCTAATGATGGCTTACTTCACTGGCACTGACAGCTCTTTGGACTTCATATTGAGAGTTAACAACGACAGATTCTAAATGCAAATGCCACACTTGATATCAGCTTTACACCATTTATCTGCTTACTTGCAAGTGAAATAATGAGGGAATAATCTTCACAAAATATGGCTCACATCATCTTGAGACCTGTCTGAACAAAACATTTCAAAGGCATATTGATATTCAAAACGGTAATCCTTGACAAACTGGCAAATGCATGAAGCTACAAAACATTCTTGAATCCGTTTATCTATTATGCAACAGTTGTAACTCTGATTGTGTGGTTCTGGGTGCTTGGCCCCTGAAAATGCTGTTTGCAGCTTTAATTATTATCACTATTATTAAATTAGTAAACATACTTTTACATACTGCTAACATGACTAACATGCGTTAGCATATAGCATTATTTACCTTTGCAGCATTTGGGTGATTGTGGTTAAAAAAATAGACCGACTGACATGATAAATTGATGAATGACGATAAAAGATGTATGTTGTTGTCCTTTATTAGCCTTTAATTAATTGTAGCAAAGTAATGTGTAGTGAGCACATGCATTTAAGAGGGTGCAACATAGCTCTGTTTATGTGCCTTTCTCTTAGTTTTTGATTTGATTTACAGTGTAAGAGCTATGCAAAGATTAAGTGTAATTGTACCCTAATTTAAGCAGGTGAATATAAGAGGATTATTGCAAAGTCTGTTGTACAGTGGTGTGAAAGTATTTATTCTGTTTTAGTGTATATCTCCTAATAAATAGTGTTAGATCTTCAAATGAAATACAACATAAAGACAACCTGAGTAAACACACAGTAGTTTTTAATCTTTTTTTTTTTTTTTTTAAATTGAAGCAAAAAAAGTTATCCAACACCTCTTAACCATGTGAAAAACGAACTGCCCCCTTAAACTTAAAATCTGGTTGTGCCACCTTTAGCAGCAATAACTGCAACCAAACACTTCCGATAACTGGAGAAAAGTCTTTCACTTACTTCTAGGACTAGGACTTACTCCTATGGTTTGGATCATTGTCTTACTGCATAATCCAGTTGCGCTTGAGTTTGAACTTACAGACAGAAGACCTGACATTCTCCTTCAGGATTTTGTGGTACAGAGCAGAATTCATGTTTCCCGCAATTATTGCAAGTTGGCCCTGAAGCAGCAAAGCATCCCCACACCATCACACGTCCACCACCATGCTTGAGTGTAGGTATGATGTTGTTTTTGTGGAATTTTCTGTTTGGATTACGGCAGATGTAACAGGACCCCTGTCTTGCAAACAATTACACTTTCGACTCATCAGTCCACAGAACATTCTCCCAAAAGATTTGAGGATCCTCAAGGTGTGTTTTGGCAAAATTCAGATGAGCCTTAATCAGGGCTCTACAGTGCAACCATTTCACTCGCATTTGCGACTGAAAAGTACTTTGTGCGACTGTGATAAAATATTTAGTTGCACCTGTGACCTGTTCAGAGTTGTATAATACAATCGGAATAAAAACTACAGGAAGTCCAAAATGCATCTACACTGCACAACAGTTACTTTCACACTGCTTTTCATCTCCTCAGTCAACCGAACAAGTTTTTTAAATACTTTAAATAAGCCATTATGATGACAAGAGTAACACTGTACATCATCTGCTTCTCTCAACTTTCCGATCTCACAAACCTCTGCCTCTGATTGATTTTCCCTCTTTTCTCAACTTCAAAGTAGCTTCCTTTTCTCCCAGACAGCTCTCTGATATTAATGTTGGATTATACATTTTAACAACAAATGCAGTCTTCACCAGTGAAACTGAAGGCAAAACCAAGAATAGATGTTCAGGACACACCTGGGTAACAAGAGACACTTGTCAGTCACATGTTCCAATATTTTTCCTCGCCTGCAAATTGGGTTGTCTGTTGTAAAATGTGCCATGTTCTATGTAATTGAACACATCTATATATAAATACCAGGATTTAAAAGCTGAAATTCTAAACTCTCTTCCCATATTCATCTTTTGAACTCAAACCCAAATATTTTCAGTCTACAGTAAAAAAAAAAAAAAAAAACTGGCCTTGCTGTTCCACTAATTTTGGAGGGGACTGTATCTTTTATAATACTGCTCAGAACAAAACCTTGGTCTCATCAGACCATAACACATTTTGCCACATGGTTTAGGGTGGTTTTGGATCGTGAGGTCCTGTACATGGTTGGTAAGCTCTTTCTATACCATGGCTTCAGCAGTCAGGTAAAACCAAGATGATGTCAAGGAAATTCTATGAACAAAAATGAAAAAGTTTAAGAGGCGTCATCCACTTAAATACTTCTGGCAGGATGTTTCAAAATCTTATTGTATTGACAAATTTTATATGATCACAGTAGGAATACATGTCTGTAATGGTTTTAAGATCACTTCAGATATTTACTTGATATATTTACTAGAGATGCACCGATACTAAATTTCTGATTTCTCAGACGATACCGATAACTGATTATTCAGAGTGATATCGGCCGATACCAATACCGATAGCTCTGCCTTTTATGCCTTCTTTTAAATGAATAATAATTAATTCCACAATTCTGAAAGAAATGTAAACAAAAACTTTATTCTCTCTATTTCAACAAGTTGTTTCACAGTAACTGGTCTCATAAACAGAAAACACATTAACTACATTCTGAAGATTAAAGTAAGATTTACTTTAGTAACTTATTGAATGTTATTAATTCATATTAACATTGACTGAATTCTAAAAAAACTCCTTTTAGGCTTCACATTCACTGACCACAAACAAAAGCATTTCTACTTCATCACTGAACATTAAACTGGTAATATATGATATAAACTTTTTTTTTTGGATGATATTAATTCATATTAACATTAATGGCATATGAAATATACTACTTTACAAATATTTTTCTGTGGTGTGTGTGTGTATATATATATATATATATATATATATATATATATATATATATATATATATATATATATATATATATATATATTATATATATATATATATATATATATATTATATATATATATATATATATATATATTATATAATATATATATATATATATATTATATAATATATATATATTTTATATATATATATATATATATATATATATATATATATATATATACACACACACTATATATAATATATATATATATATATATATATACACACACACACACACACACACACACATATTCATACACACACACCCTTTTTGTCAGTTCATTTAAGTCTTTCAACAGTGCGCTGGTACTTTAATTCAGCGCGGGAGCAGTGCACGATTAGCGCTGGGGGGGCGTTTCCCGTTTTGCTGTTGCTTACATCCTTCACAACAGTGCAGAGATTATAGAGCTTACAAACTGCAGTTTTGTCATCATTCCACACAAGAGACATCATCTTTACACACAGCACGAAATCGATGTGTTTTCCCACCCTCTTTTGATTGACAGGATATAGGGCTGCACGATTATGGCCAAAATGATAATCACGATTATTTTGATCAATATTGAGATCTCGATTATTTATCATGATTGTTAATTGATTTTAGTGACAACATGTTTTTATTGCACTTTCACATTAGATTATAACATAAGTCAGTAATGTATTCATGGTTAATGTTGTGCATTCTAGTTTCAAAAGTAGTTGTCAATTAGGTGACAGTGTTTGGGCGATGTTACAGGTCCATGAGGATAATTGAGGAGGCTAATCAGTTTCAGGTTTCTCAGATGAATAGTTCTCTAACATTATGATTTGAGAGTTAAGTTTTCTTTTTGTTGTGTTTTGCTACAGTTGCGAGAGACTTATGGAAATGGTTTAGCATTTAGCTTTGATTAAGTGTTTACACTGGTTCTCATGCACCCATTCACACACACTCACAAACCAGTGGTAGCAGAGCTGCCATGCAAGGTGCTAGCTTTGGGGTTCAGTGTCTTGCGCAAGGACACTTCGGCATGTGGAGACATGTGGGCCGGGAATCAAACCGCCAACCTTACGATTAGCGGACAACCCGCTCTACCACCTGAGCTACAGCCGCCCATATAAGTGCATTCTAAACAACAGAGTAGGTGAGTGATTATACATTAATGTAAAAACCCTTAACATGAAGCGTTTAGTAAATTTGTTACAGCACAGGCCGAAAGCAATGCATATTTTTCCCATTGCTAAAGTTGCTGCTAACTAGCCTACTTTCATAAGACGGGTACAGAATGGTAAATTGGAAATGATCAGTAACTTTACCAAAAGGGCCCGATTTGTAAATACGTATACATTATTAGTCTTAACTTTACCTTTCATATTTCAAGTTGTTTTTGAGAATGCCTGCATTTTCTCAAGAAGTCTGTGATGCGAAGGCAATGCAGAAGTACAGATGCACTGCTTTGCAGAAAGGCGGAAGTTAACTGATCAACAAACAGACCTCATATAAAAACCATAATGAACTTTCTTTTACTTTCATACTATCCGTTGTTACCCAGATGAAGATGTTACCCTTCTGAGTCTGGTTTTTCTCAAAGTTTCTTCCTCATATCATCTAAAGGAGTTTTTCCTTGCCACTGTCAACATCAGCTTGTGCAATAGAGATAAATTCACACACTTAAAATCTGTATCCTGTGTTTATATATTTCTGTAAAGCTGCTTTGAGACAGTGTCCTTGGTTAAAAGCGCTATACAAATAAAATTTAATTGAATTAACTGACGTCTTTGTGAAAAGGGCCAATTACTTTTGAGCCTGTGAAAATGGAGGTGCTATGTAAAAAATGTCTGTAATTCCTAAACTATTAGTGCAATATTTTTGTTAAATTCCTTGAATTAAAGCTGAAAGTCTACATTTCAAATCCATTGTGATGGTGTACAGAGGCAAAATGTAAAAAATTGTCACTGTCCAATTACTTATGGATATACTAATTTCAGTATAGTATTCAAATGCCTAGTGCCTTAAATGTTGAACCAAGTATTCTAATACTCATGCACATTCCTACTTCAAATTTGCAGTGGAGTGTAGGATATAGGAAAATCTGCACAATGTGCAGGGTAGAGTTATAGTGAAAATCTGCAGCCACACTGGCACTTTGCAGACTGTTCTGGACACCCCTGAACTACAGTGGGGTTCAGATCCTTGTCATAATTACTGAAATGTGTGTTTCTGTTTTTATTACAGAAAAGCGATATAGCCTGCGTAGTTCAGAATCTGGTCTGCTGGTCAGCTGTTTTGACATAGGCAGTCTCCTCATTGTCGTCTTCATCAGCTACTTTGGTGGACGGGGCCGGAGGCCACGCTGGCTTGCCATAGGGGGGATGGTCATTGCTGTGGGTGCTGCACTTTTTTCCCTCCCTCACTTCATCTCTCCACCTTATCAGCTGGAGCAGCTGAACAATACAGGACGGGGGAAGGGGCTCTGCACCATTACCAATATCAGTAGGAGGGATGGACCGGAAGCTTGTCCACGGGACCAGGAAGACAGTGAGCATGCTTTGTATGTGACATTGTTTATTTGCGCTCAGATTCTGATTGGCATGGGGTCCACGCCCATCTACACACTTGGACCCACCTACTTGGATGATAATGTGAAAAAGGAGAATGCTTCACTTTACTTGGGTAAGTAACACAGAGTTACTTACTCTGACTCCCCCCTGAATTCCTTTTTGACTTTGATTGGTCAGTGATGGGTTATAATTTGCTGATAATGGTGATGGAATGACTATCACTTTTGCATCTGATCATATATATCACTGATGAGGAAATGTAGATTATGGGAAAGAAAATGTCCATATTAGTCAGTGCTTTATTTTAAGTATGAATGTGGTATTTGGAATTGATATCTTGATATTTGTTTTTGTTGCAAACTGATATACTGACAATTTTAACCCTCCGTCAACAAGAACGTAATAATCGATGCCTTTTGGCAAATCATATAGTATTTAGTAATACTAAAGTCTTTGTTCGGTTTCACTTTGCAATTGAATTTAAACTGAAAATCCAGTGTAATGAAGAAAAACAGTAAAATAAAGAAATCAGTTACAGCATTCACCACCCATATTAATAAGCACAGCAGAATTGTTCTGACACTACAAAAGGAGACCGCCTGCTTTACTTTTTATCAACCAGTTTTTATTAGAATATAATATGCATATACACTAGTATTTATCGAAGTCATCAGTAATTTGAAGTATCAGCAACATAGTAGAATAAAATGTGTGTGAATGTGTGTGTCTGTCTGTGTAAGCAATCATGTATGTAATGGGAGCTCTAGGTCCGGCTGCTGGCTACCTGCTGGGTGGAGTCCTGATTGGGTTTTACGTGGACCCAAACACTGCTGTGAACATTGACCAGAATGACCCACGTTTTGTAGGAAACTGGTGAGAGGCACACATGGACTCTCTTAAGGCACTTTCACACCCATCACTCTGGTTGCTGAATCTGAATGAGAGCTAAATTGACAGGTTTGGGTTTTTTTGCTCTTTGGTTTTTGTTTTCTCAATGCACATAATTAAACAAGAAATATGACAACAGAAAAAGAAGGAAACAAACCTTTGCCAAGCACAAGTATAAATCATAAAAATCACACGAACTCAGAGAACACTGAACCATACTCATTATGTTACTAGATAATTATAGAAATTACTAGTTTAAAACATTTTGTGCATCTCATCTACCATTTGTTTTCTCTTTTGGTTTGTCAGTCCAAATATACAGAACACTCATTTTCACAGCACTTAGCTCTGTACTTTGTCAGTTTGAACATTGTGGTTCATTTTAGCAGTTCATATCTAGAGAAAATTTTAATCAAAACACAGGGCATGTTGGAACATTTGAAATCAGAATATGAAATGATGGATCAGAATTTCAGCTTTAATTTCTTGATGTTTTATATGTAAATGTGTTAAACAACTTGGAACATGGCACATTTGGTGGCAAACTACCCAATTTTTAGGTGAACAAAAGTATTGGATCAGACAGTCTTAAAGTAAATAAACTTAATTTGTTGCATATCCCTTACTTGCAGTAACTGCATCTTTGGCAGAGGTTAATCTTGGTTCCACAACTTTTGTGGCTCATCTTGGTATTTTTTTGCTAATTCCAATCTGGCTTTCTGATTCTTGCTGCTAATGACTGGATTGCATCTTGTGCTATGAATATTTCTGTTCTCAATGTCTTCTTTGAACGATGAATTGTGGAAACATTCACCCCTACCTTGTGGAGGTTGTTGGTGACATCACTGACTGTTGTTTTTGGATTTTTCTTCACAGCTCTCACAATCTTTTTCTCTGTTGTTTTCCTTGGCCAACTTGTTTGATGCCTGGTAGTCAGTACACCAGTGGTTTCTTTTCTTTTCTTTTTCTTTTCTTTTCTTTTTTTTCAGGACATTGTTGTATTGGCTATGCTTGTGCAATGGCCAATGCTTGTGCAATGGTTCTGATTGATTTTTCCATCTTTTCTCAGTTTCAAAATGGCTTACTTTTCTCCCAAAGATAGCTGTCAGGTCTTCATATTGGTTTGTCTTTTTTAACAACAAAACCCAGCACTCAAACCAGAAGTAGACATTCAGAGAGATTAAGTGTTTAAACAATCAATCTAACAGGACAGACAACAAGACAACAAGAAACACACCTAGACAACAAGAAACACCTGTCAGTGACGTATTCCAATATTTTTGATCACTTGAAAAATGAGTGGGTTTAAACAAAGGTGCCATTTTCTAAATTGTTCTAAAATGTTAATTAAATTCAAATTGAAAATGAAAAGGCAACGTGGGAAATGAAAATGACCTGCGGTGATCATTGTGTCAGTGAGCATTTGCATTTTTCCTTTTAATTTTGGCACAAGCAGTGCATATTTATCCATTTTATTTTTTTTACTTGCATTTTGTCCAATATGTAGTCTAATGTTATGTAAAACAACACAAAACAACTCCCATATTACACAAATGTACACAGACATTTACAAACATGTTGACTCTTGAAATTTATTTCTCGAAGTCACTGTCTCTCTGTCATTGTAAAGCCTTTGTTTTAGAACCTGAGACCTATCTCTCTGTTACTTTCTTTCTGGGGTGATGGGTTCAACATGATCGATCTCTCTGTCTCTTCGGTGGCTTCCTGCTGTTATGATCTATCTCTATCTTCCCTGCTCTCTCTTTCTCAACACCCCAATATCTTTGTCTCAGGTGGAGTGGGTTTCTTTTCTGTGCTGTGGCCATGCTGCTAGTGATATTCCCCATGTTTGCCTTTCCAAAGAAGCTTCCTCCTCGCCACAAGAAGAGCAGCAGGAAGAAAAAGTGTTTGGGGGACTTGCCAAGTGATGATGAGGTGATGAAGGAGAAGAGCCAAGCCGTCTCTTCCTCCATTGGCTTCGGAAAAGACATCAAAGGTAAACCCTCAGCCTCCAGCAAATAGCAGACAGTAGAGGAGCTAAGTCTTGTGTATGTTGAGATGATGCTGTAGGTATTGGATTTTGATAATTTTTTTTCACTAGAGGGTAATATGTACTGAGGGATGTCTCATGTCAGGTTTTTAAGATCAGATTAGGTCAGTGGTTTTCAAAGTGGGAGGTGCCTGGGGGGCCTCAACAATTTGGTGTGAAAAATAAATTCTCACTCTCAGACAACCACACACACATACACACGCACACAATCAGTTCCTAATGTAATGTAAAGGTGTAAGATGTAATTATTAATAAAAAGAGGGGTATTTATTGAGAAGTCTGTATTTTTAGTGTGTTTAAAGACATCTTGCAAAAGGGGGGCCTCGGTCAAATGTTAATGCCATTTGGGGGCCTTGCCCTGGAAAAGTTTTGGGAACCCCTTGATTAGGTCATAGTTCAAAGACATTTGGCATTTGAGTTTTGATTTTTTATGATGATCTTTCTATAATTTAATATTTCATTCTTGTCTGCCTTTCTGTCTCTTTATCAATTTATTTATCCGTCTAGATTTGCCCAAGGCAGCCCTGCGTATCTTGAGCAATGTGACATTTTTATTTGTGAGTTTGTCATACACTGCAGAGTGTGCCATCGTTACAGCCTTCATCACTTTCATCCCCAAGTTCATTGAGTCTCAATTTGGGGTTCCAGCATCCAGTGCCAGCATCTACACAGGTAACTGATCACACATACCACAAACACACTGTGTCTGTGCTGTAATTTTTTATACTGTCATGTTTATTTCTCTGCCCTCTCTTTGCTTTAGGTTTGGTAATTGTGCCAAGTGCTGGTGTTGGGATAGTGCTGGGAGGTTATATTATTAAGAAGCTGAAATTGGGAGCAAGAGAGTCAGCCAAACTGGCCATGATCTGTAGTGGAGTATCTCTGCTCTGTTTCTCCACACTCTTCATTGTTGGCTGTGAGAGCATTAATCTAGGAGGAATCAACATACCCTACACTACTGGGTATGAATATTACATACTTAAAACCAAGTACTCAAACTATTTTCTGTGTGCTGTAGTTCTGTTGCAGCATATTACATATCTTATTCAAACAAAAATGGGAGAGCATATGTTCTGACAAAAGAATATATAATAGCCTCGATAGGAATATTCATTGTTGGCTCGCTTAGTGTTTTTGCCCCTTGGTTCTCCAACCCTGAGACAAATTCAAACAAAAATGGGAGAGCATATGTTCTGACAAAAGAATATATAATAGCCTCGATAGGAATATTCATTGTTTGGTCGCTTAGTGTTTTTGCCCCTTGGTTCTCCAACCCTGAGACAAACTTGTTTGTTTGCAGACAGTGTCATTAATATTGGTGTTTATGACAGCCACAAACTCTGGCAGCCAATTCACAATCCTTTGATTAAAAAATAAAAGGAAATGTCTGTGCTTGTCATGTCTCGCAAATGTTAAAATCTATACTTGTCTGTACATTCACAAATATAATCCTATTTTGTTAAATTCATATAAATACGCTGACAAAAACCCATTAAGTCACTACTTAGCAGCACCCCCTTTAGCAGATATCACAGCTTGCAAACACTTTCTGTAGCCAGCTAGGAGTCTTTCTATTCTTGTTTTAGAATTTTAACCCACTCATCTTTTTTACAGTATTGGATTGGCAGGGCCAATTGTCTTGTTTTTGCTATACATTAAAGACATTTGGGTTTGAGATCAAATGAATATGACCTCAGAATTTCAGCTTTCAGTTCCTCATATTTACATCTAGATGTGTTAAACAATTCAAAACATGGCACCTTTAGTTTGAACCCATCCTTTTTTTCTTTCTTCAAGTGATCAAAAATATTGGAACATGTTTCTTGCTGCCCAGGTGTGACCTGTTAAATTGATTGTTTAAATAATTAATAGAATATTAATTATTAATGAATATAATTAATGAATATCTACTCTTGGTTTGAGCCCTAGGTTTCTCCTGTGTTAAGTTCTTGTCCAATACCAGTCACAGAACCAGAATTTGGACCCTGCAGAGGTTGATTCCCTTTCATCTAAACTCAGGAAGAAGTCACACTGACACAAAGTTCAGTGAAAGCTTCTTAGATGAATTCTCACAAAGCATAGCATATACAGTAGGGTAAATGAGTATTGAATGCATCAACATTTTTTTCAGTAAATATATTTCCAACGAGGCTATTCACATGAAATTTTCACCAGACATCCACTCATTTAAAGAAATCCAAACATTAAAGGCCATAAATAAAGTTGTGTAATAAAGTGGAATGGCACAGGAAAAAAGTATTGAACACTAACTGAAATGTATTTTATACTTAGTGGAAAAGACTTTGTTTGTAATGACAGCTTCAAGACGCTTCCTGTATGAAGAAATTAATTGGCCGCAGTATTCAGCTGATTTTGACTCCTTCTTCTAAACATATTATCTTTAAATCTTGTTCAATTGGATTCAAGTCAGGTGATTGACTGGGCCATTCTAACACCTTGATTTTTTTTCTCTGAAACCAATTGAGAGTTTCCATTGCTGTATGCTTTGGATTGTTGTCCTGCTTTAAGGTCCACCCATGTCTCATGTTCATCATCCTGGTGGATGGCAGCAGATTCTTCTCAAGAATCTCCCAGTAAAGGGCTCCATTCATCGTTCCTTCAATTATATGAAGTCTGTCAGTACCATGCGATGAAAAACAGCCCCACACCATGATGCTTC
This sequence comes from Ictalurus punctatus, assembly GCF_001660625.3. Classification (NCBI taxonomy): domain Eukaryota; kingdom Metazoa; phylum Chordata; class Actinopteri; order Siluriformes; family Ictaluridae; genus Ictalurus; species Ictalurus punctatus. Next base: position 8,834,874 of record NC_030435.2, read on the forward strand.
CACCTCCAAGCTTCCCTGTTGGTATAGTGTTTATAGGGTGATGTGCAGTGCCATATCTTCCCCAAATATCGTATGTAGTATGACGGAGAAAAAGTAAAATTTTGCTCTTGTCTGACCAGACTACACACTCCCAGTATTTCATAGGCTTGTCCAAATGAGTTGTAGCAAACTTTAAACAAGCTTCGACATGCCTTTTCTTTAGTAATGGAGTCTTGCGGGGTGAGCGTGAGCAGTAGAGTGCATTGCCTATTGTTTTCTCTGTGATGATGGTACCTGCTGCCTCCAAGTGTTTCAGATAAGATTGAGACTTTAGATGATCACCACAGAACCGTTTCCTTCTACTTTCTAGAAATCAGCAACATAGTGATGGTGGATTCAGAGCAAGGTTATTATCGTTAATGAAAACTATCAGTGAAAAAACATTTTTGTTAACTGAAATAAAAATAAAAATGTGAGTTTCGAAAAAACGAAAACTAAACTGCAACTATAACGTGTACCTGCAACATAAACGAAAACTAAATAGAATTTCAGAGAATAAAACTTTCGTTATTGTATTTTAAATGTTGGGTGGTCTGGCTTAAGAACAGAGGTTGAATGGAGTGGATCCATCAATGTTGCTATTCTTATACCATCATCAACTGAAAATATATGTAATTTATTTATTAGCAGTAATTTATTTTGTAATATTATTGGTAGGGATGCACCGAATGTTCGGCAACCGAAATTAGTGAAAAGGCAGAATAAATTTGACCGAACAATGACGTGTTTGATGATGCGACCAAATAGCCTAGCAACCAGAGTTAGACGCGTGAATGTCACGACCTCGATGAGGGGGCGAGCACATGCACGAACTACGTGCTCTTTGGATGTTTACTGTGGACAGTAAATGTGCGTTTGTTTTTGTTTCTGTTCCGGAGCATGTTTCTGTCACGTCGCAAGACGTAAGGGAGTAGAGTATGGAAGCATGTAAAGACGTATTTATTTAAGAGCAGGCAGACAAATCCAAATCGTAATCCAAAAAACTTAGTCAAGACAGGCAAAGGGAATCAAAGTCGCTGTCACAGAAAACGGTCAAAACACAAAACAAGAAACATGAACTAGTACTATGGACTGGGAGCGGAAAATCAGCGGGGACTAAATGAACTAATCTATAGTTTAAACTAACTAAATCTATCAAGGAACATAACATTAACAACGTATCTAACTATACTATATCTACTATAATACTCCGCGAGGTGTACAGGGACGCGAGCGGTATATATCCCCAATATAATCAGCGGTATAGAACCGAATAGAACCATTTTCTGCACTCTTGTCAATACACTTTTTAATGCACTTTTTTGTTGTAGGCTACAGAGTGATACATTCTTTCAGCAGTCAGTTATTTATATCTAACATAGTCTATTCAAGGGAGGCTCTAAGATGACCACATCAAAATATTTTTATTTTACTCATTTATTTATTTAAAGTTATATTGTGCCTTTTTGGTAGCCTATGCCTGCTGGAATGAGAAAAAAAATGTTCAGTGTTAAATAAATATTTTGAAATTGTAGTTTTTGTAATCGATTTTTTTTCTATGAAAAGTAAGACAAAATAGTAAAAAGCACATTTAGACTATTTAATTTATGCAATGGTGAAAAAAATGGCAAAATAAATGGAAAAAAAACCGCGAAAAACATGTTCATTATTTCGGCCATCGGCTTTTGGCCAAGTTTTTCATGATATTCGGTCTCGGCTTCAGCCAAGAATTTTCATTTCGGTGCATCCCTAATTATTGGTGTTCTAAATTGATTGTTAGTTTGTAATTATAAATCCGATAAAAAAAATACTTTGAGTCCCCACAAGGCTTGATTACCGTCATTTGACTGGGAGAGGGCACAAGTCGCTTTGAAGATGAAGAGAATTGCTGCCCAGCAGACTAATTTGCATTGCTGGTTAGAGAGAACAGGTAGGATAATATGGTGTAATCTAGCTAATGAAATTCCATATATAGTGGGGGAAACAAGTATTGAACGCGTCAACATTTTTTTCAGTAAATATATTTTCAATGAGGCTATTCAAATGAAATTTTCACCAGACATCAGTATTAACTCAATAAATCCATAATATAAAGAATTCACAACATTAAAGTACATAAATAAAGTTACGTGTAATAAAGAGGAATGACACAGGAAAAAAAGTATTGAACACGCTAAGAAAAAGCAGATCTCCAAGGCAAGGAACCAGCTGAAATAAGAAAGTAATTATACCTCCTATCTGTGCAAATTAATATCAGCTGGGTTAGTACACTGATGGTCTATAAAAATGCTTTTTGTTACCAAGGTGTCACACAAGCATAGAGCAAAGGAAACCCTCAACTGGTTTCAGAGAAAAAAAAAATCAAGGTGTTATAATGGCCCAGTCAATCACCTGACTTGAATCCAGTTGAAGAAGGTTTAAAGACAATATGTTTAGGAGAGTGGGCCAAAATTACACCTGAATACTGCGGCCCATTAATTTCTTCATACAGGAAGTGTCTTGAAGCTGTCATTACAAACAAAGGCTTCTCCACTAAGTATTAAATAAATTTCAGTTAGCATGTTAAATGCTTTTTCCTGTGTCATTCTGCTTTATTAAACATAACTTCATTTATGGACTTTAATGTTTGGATCTCTTTGTGTGGATTTCTTGAGTTAATACCAAAGTCTGGTGAAAATTTCATGTGAATAGCCTCATTGGAAATATATTTACTGAAAAAATAAATGTTTCCCCCACTGTATATTGTAGCTAGGTAATTCATTGCAATTTAGTCATATTTATCAATATAACAAGTTAGCGAAAAACAGCTTTGTGTTATGTTAGCTAAATTTTATTTTAATAGTTCCCATTATTATCAGCAAGGTTTTTCACACTGAACATCACGTTCACACTGTGTACTGCAGTGGCATGTTAACCCTTGTGCGTCTTTAAGGACATTTTTGTAAAATAAAATAATTTTGTCTGTGTTTAATGCAAACAGCATAAATTTTGTAAAAGGTGTGTAATTTCTATTGGAATTTTAATATTTCACCCTCATTTGCTTTCATAAATCTGTTTTAAACTGCAATATTTAATCCCTGTGACATTTAAGCATACAATCATGCATTCTGTGTTGTTAAGCCTTTATTTTGTTGACAAGGTTTCAAAACATAATTAAAAAAAAAAAAAATCTGAAGTGTGTACTATTTTCTCAGGTTTAGCCTATGGGGAAATACAGCTGCATCTCAAAAAAATATAATATTGTGGAAAAGTTAGTTTTATTCCATAATTTAATTCAAATATCGGAACTTTAATATATTCTAGATTTATTGCACATAAAGTGAAATATTTCAAGCCTTTTTTTTTTTATCTTGATGATTACAGCTTACAGCTCATGGAAATCAAAAATCCAGTATCTCAAAATATTACAGTAAAGAATTTCTAATACAGAAATGTTGCAGTGTCTCATTCCTAGTGTCAAACTACTCCTGAACCAGAGACAACATCAGAAGCATCTTACCAGGGCTAAGGAGGAAAAGAACTGGACCGTTGCTCAGTGGTCCAAAGTCCTCTTTTTCAGATGAAGTCAATTTTGCATTTCATTCAGAAATCAAGTTCCCAGAGTCTGGAGGAAGAGTGGAGAGGCACTGAATCCAAGTTGCTTGAAGTCCAGTGTGAAGTTTCCACAGTCAGTGATGTTTTTAGGTGCCATATCATTTGCTGGTGTTGGTCCACTGTGTTTTCTCAAGTTGAGAGTCGATGCAGCGTCTACCAGGAGATTTTAGAGCATGTCATGCTTCTATCTGCTGACAAGTTTTATGGAGATGCTTATTTCCTTTTCCAGCAGGACTTGGCACTTGCCCACAGTGCCAAAACTACTAGTAACTGGTTTGCTCACCATGGTATTACTGTGCTTGATTGGCCAGCCAGCACACCTGACCTGAACCCCTCTATGAGAGACTCTATGAGAGACTCTATGAGAAACACCAGAACCAACAATACAGACGAGCTGAAGGCCGCTATCAAAGCAACCTGGGCTTCCATAACACCTCAGCAGTGCCACAGGCTGATTGTCTCCATGCCACACCGCACTGATGCAGTAATTTGTGCAAAAGGATTAAAGCCCTGACCAAGTTTTGAGTGCAAAAATTAACATACTTTTCAGAAGGTTGACGTTTCTGTATTATAAATTCTTTATTCTAATATTTTGAGATACTGGATTTTTGATTTCCATGAGCTGTAAGCCATAATCATCAAGATTAAAACAAAAAAAAAAAAAAGGCTTGAAATGTTTCACTTTGTGTAATGAATCTACAATATATGAAAGTTCCACTTTTTAAATTCAATTGGGGGGGACATTTCCACTATATTCAGATTTATTGAGATGCACCTGTACATACTTTTCCTTTTTTTCTGATTCTGCTGTATTATAGAGCACTGAAAACCAACTGAATAAATGATGCAGCTATAATTGTGTGGGCGTTTGTATGGATATCAAAGTTATGGTTTGTATGTGTGTACTGAAAATTTTGTGTATGTCTGTGAACAGTTTGAAAGAAAGAAATACTATTGTACTGGAAATCACAAATTCCACCCCATGTATACGATTCAAAGAAGGTTACTGAGCTTTGAAGATTTTTCCATTATGTAAAGAAACTGGCGTTTAAAGGGTTAAAATTCTGAAAATGAATGACTGTTTGGTAATTATGATCAGAACTGAAAAAATCGAAGTCAGTGAAAGTGGAAAAAAAATTTTTATATATATTTCTATGACAATTTTTTGACATGGACATTTTTGTCCTTTATGGAGCTGAGTGGTAGGGTTTTTTTTGTTTGTTTGTTTGTTTGTTTTAAATCTGACACTGCATAAAAAATTATTCTTTTTAAATATACTAATAATTACTGTTTGGGATTATGTAAACAAACCAGAATTTAATGGGTTACATTTCTGAAAATGAATGAATGTTTGGTAATTATGATTAGAACTGATGCTGGTAAAAATAAATAAATAAATAATAATAATAAAAAATTGACATCAGTGAAAGTGGAAAAAATATGAATATATAATATTTTTATGATCGTTTTTGGATATGGATATTTTTGTCCTCTATGGACTTATGCATAACTTTTTTTTTAATTGATGCACTGGTGTTTTAACCAGTTACAGTGTGCATTCATTTGGACTGTTATTTTGTCCTGTGGAAATTGTTTAAATGAAACAATCATTTGATCATAAATGCTTGTGGATGTTAGATAGATAGATTAGGCAGATAGACGGATGGTTGAATGGGTAGATCAGTAGACAGACAGATAAGCAGAGGGAAATTATGTAATGACTCTGCAAATATAACAAAGCTGATTTTTTTTCTCAATTTACTTTTTAATTATTTTTATTTAATTTTTTTAAAAATAAATATCAGGAAGCATACCCATTCACACATCAGTTCAACTCCCCAATGTTAATAGATTGGAAAAGACAGTGCCCAAATTGGGATATTTTAGTACAATTACCATGATATTAAAAACTAAAATGATACTAAATCTAAATATAAACTAAAAGTGATTTTTGAAAGATAAAAACAAACTATTTATGACCATTAAACCTAACTGAAACGAAACTGAAATAGAAAACCAAAATACAAAACTAAATAAAAATAAAAAACTAGCAATATTTTTTAAACAATAATAATCCTGATTCAGAGTGCCACATGTCCAAACCCATGAGAAATTTTAAAGGTACAAGATTAAAACAAAAATTACCTTGTTGTAGTACCGCTGCTTCTCTTAGCTCTTTTTCATCATATGCTACTGTACATTAGTGTCTTCAAAATGACACACTGTTAAGGCTTGATCTCTCTTTTGTCTCTCTTTGCAGGCCCACATTGACTCTGTCCCATCGGAACCTAACTGGGGGCTGTAATGTTAACTGTGGTTGCCGGATCCATGAGTATGCTCCTGTGTGTGGTTCTGATGGAATTACGTACTTTAACCCCTGTCTGGCTGGCTGCAGTGGTGTCTCCAATGACAGCTCAGGAGTGAGGGCACATAATCTCTCCCAATGAGTGTTGATTGTTGCAGAGCCAGTGAAAGCAAAATAAGTGAAAACTCATATTAACCCTTCAAATCAAACAGCAAGACTGCTGAACCAAGTCATGTTTTTCTTAACTGAATTACAGTACTAATTGACTAAATTACAGTACTAAATCTTAACAGTACATTAAATCTTAACTGTCCTACATTCTTAACTGAATTACAGTACTAAATGAATTACAGTGTGGTGGAATGAACTTCCAAAATCAACCACAGAATCTCTCACCATCTTCAAAAAACAGCTAAAGACCCACATCTTCCCTGAACACCTAACCAACCCATAATTTTTTTTATTTAAAAAAAAATAATAATTGTAAAAAATTTACTTTGGCACTTAAACCTCTACTCTGCGCACTTTGCTTCTACTGGAACTCAATTAACGGATCTTGTATTGTAGCACTACTTGTATAGTTCTCTGCTTGATATATCGCATTGCTTGTATTTTCTCATTTGTTAGTCGCTTTGGATAAAAGCGTCTGCTAAATGAATAAATGTAATGTAATGTAAACGTAATACGGAAACACTTTAAACCCAGGAATGTAGTAGTCTTATTTCACCATAACTTTACTGTTATAAGTTATTCCTGAATCAAAATTCAAAGGGAAATCTGTCTCTGAATGACTTTCACTGTGGAATTGAATGGTGCACAACCCAGAACTCAATGTTTTAAATGTCTGAAACCTATTTCTCTTCTCTCTGCAGTCTACATTGTGAATGTGTGTGTTATGTATGTTTTTTTTTCCAGATCAGGAATTATTCAGACTGTGCTTGTGTGCAAAGCAGACAGGTGATCACTCCATCCGGAGGGAATCACGAGTTACAAGTGGTCATCGTGAAGACATATCTGAACGAGAATGGCTATGCTCTCGCCGGCAAGTGTGAGCGCACCTGTGGAACACTCATAACCTTCCTTATCTTCCTCTTCATTGTCACCCTCATAACTGCCTGTGCACAGCCTTCTGCCATCATAGTCACCCTGAGGTGTGTTTCTCACCTTTCTCTCTGAACTATTTACCATTTTTCAGCAGAAATTGTTTTTTGATATCAAAGTTTAAATGTAATTGTTTCAATACACAGTAGGCATAAGAGTTACTGTCGACATAACAGTAATTATTATGTGTACAAATTTTGGAAACAGGAAATAGTATTTATGTTTACAGTTATTTGTATCCATATAGGTCCGTGGAAGAGCAGGAAAGACCTTTTGCTTTGGGAATGCAGTTTGTTCTTCTTAGAACTCTCGGTAAGACAGAGTATGTTTGAAGGCAGACAGGCAAGGTTAGAAAGTAGCCTAAATAGAAACAGTTTTGGTCAAATATATTTAGGTTTTCTTATCATAGAGATGTCATAGTATATTTTAACAGAGAAATTAAATTTTGGCCAAAACCTGATTTTTAAATATTTTTGGCCAGAATTTAGCCACAGCGACAACAAGTTTTCTCAGGATGCCACACTTGGTATCCTGGAATATGATATCATTATTTCAAACAAGTATGTTGCAAACCTATGAAGTGATGGTTCACATGGTTCTCTCTGTGTTCTTAAATAAGCAATCTGGGTACCTTACTGGACTGACAAACAGCAATTAACTTGTACTGTCAGAGCTTTAAAGCAAACATTAGAAATTGAACATCAAAATTACAGTAAAAAAAATAGATCAGTCATTACAATAGGTTTAAACAGAAAGACCATGCCTTAATATAAAACAAATGATCTTATTTGGATTTCTTGTCCTTCTTCAGCCTATATCCCTACTCCGATATATTTCGGCGCGGTGATTGACACCACCTGTATGCTCTGGCAGCAGGACTGTGGTGTTCATGGATCCTGTTGGGAGTATGATGTGACGTCCCTTCGGTTTGTCTACTTTGGCTTGGCAGCCAGCCTCAAGTTTCTTGGCTTCTTTTTCATCTTCCTCACATGGTATTCACTGAAACGCCGTGATGAGCAGGCACTCATGCATGCACACCCTGTATCCCCACTGGACACAGTGAGTCAGTTGATGTGCCATGCAGGATGGCAAAAAGGTCATGCTCGCACTCGCTCGTGCCCTGTCTTCCTGCCCCGCCCCACTGAACATTGCCATGCTGCTGCAGTGGCAACTGGACATGCCCTAAGCCGTGGCAACAGTTGCCCCGGCAATGGCTTGAAAGCAATAACCCTGCCCATCAGGTCTCTGGAGAAAGTGGTGAGTTGAGAGATTAGTACAGATACACACACACACACACACACACACACACACACACACACACACACACACACACACACACACACACACACACACACACACACACACACACACACACACACACCTAAATGCATAGACAGGGCAAACATGAAGATGAAGTGGAGTCTCCAGCTCCCACATGTCCTCAGAGCCACTGCTGGTGCCTTTTATTTTCCAGAAATACACTATAATCAAAACAATTTGTAAAGAATTGGACTTAATACCTCAATGGAATTGGTACCTCTTTCATTCTTACACATTTACATTTACCTCCACAAGATTTGCACCACCTCCTTTCAGTCACACACACAACACAGTATGACCAGTACCTTCTCATTATACATACATAAATACATTCAAAATTGTTTCTAAAGGGCCAGTACTAAACCTTTTGTCCATCTTGTGCATACACACACTCATGTTCACCATCCTATTCTGGTTTCTTTTTTTGTCAGTAGTGTGGAAAGAGACTAAAGTGATGCTGTAGGCATTGACAAACTTGTCTATCATTAGATTGCCCACCTTGCCACTCACTTGATTGATTAGTTAAATGATTGAGTCAAGAGTATCGTATATCCTCCCATATGGAAAGGAGGAATGGGTATGGAATTCAAGCTGAATCCTGCATTATGCAAACTTTCTCTCCTTCCTACACTGAGCCTGTCAGATAAACCCCAAAGGACAATGCTACAACACTTTCACATCTAGTGAGTGTTTCAAAATGCAAATGTGAAACAGTATTAATTACATTGTCACTGTTCTTCTGTACTGAGGATCTATGTATCTATTACACTGGATTAAAGTAACTCATGAAATTAAAAAAGTATCATTTCCAAGGGTTTAACTGGGTGTTTTGATGTCCAAATAAAAGATATTTTTAATAAAACACATAATAATGTTGGTGTCATTTTTTTAAAGCTTAAATTGGTCTAGGTGCTGCAGAGATGGACTGTCCAAACATATTTATATCTCTTTTCATGCCAATTTAATGACTATTGCACACAGGAATTTATTGCAATGGTATTCTCATTTAGCTGACATCGATGTTGGGTTCAGTACATCTTCAAACAATTAGCCTTTCGTTACAAGCTGTACATGATCAAAGTGATATGTGCAAGATAAAAGGCTAATTTAAATTGCATTAGCCATAGAAAAACACCCAGAAAAGTTGATTAGTTAGGATACCAAGTATGCTAGCTTGCAATTCCAATAGCTAGAAATCATTATAATGTTCGTTATAGTAAATTACTTTTAGATGATGATTTTCATACTATAGCTTTACTTGCAAAAATGCTCCATAATCCTACTGTCTTAATTTTTTTTTACTTTATAAACAAGTGCAATTCTAGTTTTTACTTTTCTGCATGGTATGCAGGCATTTAAGTGAGCTTAATTGTTATCTTAAATCTTTTCAATAAATGTGTGAAAGTGAATAAGAGAGCGGAATCTGTAGACACAGTGTGGTAATAAAACAAACAAAAAAAAGACTGCCTGATCTGTACAATTGATAGGCCTAACACATTCATGCATTTTGGGTGGATGCCAGATAGAATTAATAGCATAGATAGCATAAATTTAGCATTGCCATAAAACACCTTTATGACCGTTCCACTGAAAATCATTTTTGTTAGCAATAGGTGCAGATTTTCTCACAAATGCAGCTAAGCAATTTCCTCTTCCAACCAACAGATGGCGCTATCGGTCAATTTACACTAGTCTCCTGGGAGAAGCATTACAACACAGCCTTACACCACAGCAGAGTGCAGTAAAGTTTTCATTTTTATTAAATCCTGAAATAAGGTCTGTGATTAGCACAAGATATTTTCACAGATAGTTTTATTCTGTGACAATAAGTTTATGCGCCAATAATCCCAATCTTGAAGTTCATTTTAGAATCCTGCACAAAACCTACCCATGCAATGCACTATTTTTTTATTTTATTTATATATATCACATACACACAGTGGGGTAAATAAGTATTGGGCGCATCAACATTTCTTTCAGTAAATATATTTCCAATGAAGCTATTTACATGAAATTTTCATCATACATCAGTATTAATGCAAGAAATCCACACATTAAAGTGTAATAAAGCAGAATGACACAGGAAAAAAGTACTTAACATGCTAATTGAAATTTATTTAATACTTAGTGGAGAAGCCTGTGTTTGTAATGACAGCTTCAAGACGATTCCTGTATGAAGAAATTAATGGGCCGCAGTATTCAGGTGTGATTTTGGCCCACTCTCCTAAACATATTGTCTTTAAATCTTGTTCAACTGGACTCAAGTCAGGTGATTGACTGAGCCATTCTAACACCTTGATTTTTTTTCTCTGAAACCAATTGAGAGTTTCCTTTGCTGTATGCTTTGGATCGTTGTCCTGCTGGAAGGTTCACCCACGTCTCATCTTCATCATCCTGGTGGATGGCAGCAGATTCTTCACAAGAATCTCCTAGTAAAGGGCTCCATTCATCGTTTCTTCAATTATATGAAGTCTGCTGGTACCATGTGATGAAAAACAGCCCCACACCATGATCCTTTCACCTCCAAACTTCACAGTTGGTATAGTGTTTTTAGTGTAAAACTACTAAATAAAGTCTGTTAGAATGTGCTCGGCATTAGGTTGTGCCCCGCTCTCCATTACACCACCATCTTCCTCCAACCAAAGTGACTTGATCGTACATGATATCGTAGTTATGACTTCCCAACTCGTAAATAAGAACTTCAGAGGAGTACTTGAACCCACCATAACCACAGACATATAAATACATATGGTGCGTTCAAGTCCTCCTTAGAAGTTCGTATTTACGAGTTGGGAAGTCGTAACTACGACCTCAGGTGCCTTATATATTTGACTCCATTTAATTAATTATCTGACTCCGAAGGATAATCTTCTAGTTAGTGATGGAAGTTTAATACCTTAGTGTTCTGATTATATTTAGTCTAAAACAGTTACATGCTAAACTTTCATTAAAATGATGTGCCTACGTCAGAGACTTTTATATAGCCTATAATAAACAATTATTTTTGTTAGCTCAGAGGTTTATATCAAAGTACAAGCCTAAGCCTTTCATGTTTATTTGTCAGAGGTTTCATTTAAACATGCAAGTATTAGCCATTTACATTAACTTTCAGAGGTTGATTTCAATGTGTCTAACCTAAAACAACTTTAGAAAACTACTTCTAATAACCATATAAATAGTCAGGCACTTTTAATGCAACATATTTTCTTAAATAAGAACCACTGAATATTTAAAGGTAGCAATAACAAAAGAATTTATTAAGCAAAATCACAAAAGTAGACATACACAGAATAGAAAGAAATCAAACAAAGAATGTTGACCAACATCTGACATAGGATGCATGATGATAATAGCGTTAATGGCAGAAAGGCAGCCTCTGATGTTATTAGCCCTTTCCTTGATGTTACCAACCCACTGATGTTACACGCCTTCCTTGAGTTATACCAAGCATATCCTCTTATACCCCTGAGGCTCTTTGAAATGTATGTGACCAAGATACTAAATGGGAAATGAAACAATGTGTTTCATGGCAGGGTAGACCCCAGCTGATTAGGAACTATATGTTAATTAAGTTCCTGAGAATGAATTGGTGGGAACAAAGGAAGAATGTCTCTCATGCAAACCTGTGTGTGTGTGTGTGTGTGTGTGTGTGTGTGTGTGTGTGTGTGTGTGTGTGTGTGTGTGTGTGTGTGTGTGTGTGTGTGTGTGTGTGTGTGTGTGGAGAAAGAGAACATATTGCAACATATATTGTAAATGTTGTTTCCTAAACCTATATGATATTTATGATCTAACCACATCGTTCACCAAGAAATATGGATTAAATTTATACAAAACATGCCCTGAGGTATATTGTAATTAAACACAGTTTAGATGACCAGTTTTAGTTCAACTGGTATCTCTGAAACACATTCCTGATCATTTTAACCTTAAGAAAAAATTGATGACCAATTCCTTAGGCATTGTGCCTCAATTTAAAATAAACACTCACATGCAGATAAAGAGGGTATGATATTGTGCACAGAGGCAAGACAGACGGGAATATTTGAAATTAAATATAAATATTTGCAATGATGGACACAGTCCATATGAAAACCATGTAGATGAATTATTACAATTATTATAAAGTATGAGTTTGTAACTTATCAGAAGACTGTACCAGCCCTTCCCATATAATGCATTTAATATGGAAAAATAACTTCTCTGAAATATTTCAGAGAAGAAATATCTTTGTTTACACTAAATGACTAATGTTCTGTTCTGTTGGAAATATGCCTTAACTGTTAAATTATTTTGGTACCATTAAAAATAATTTGCCTGCTTCTATACCTTTGGCTTATAGTGTACATGACTGCACACTTACATAAACCCTTACAAGGCAGTAAAACGCAATACATTTGACTCCAGATCAGGAGTGGGTAAAGAGATACTGGTGATTCGAGCTATATTATATATACACGCCTTAGATAATGCCTCTCCGAGGGCCCTGTTGGGATGTTCCCAAGTTGAAGTAGAACTCCTCAACATTAGATCAGCACAATTACAGTTACACAATTTGGTTCTCTATGATCCGCCATGCCTGCTTAGATCAAAAGGGCAGGCTTTTTGTCGGTACCTCGAATAGTGAAGGCTACAGCAGGGGGAAGAGCGTTCTTTTATAAAGCCCCACATGACTCCACATGCAGAAGTGTCCTTGGGCAAGACACTGAACCCTAAGTTGCTCCTGATGTCAAGTTAGTGCCTTGCATGGCAGCTCAGCTACTATTGGTGTGTGAATGTGTGTGTGAATGGGTGAATGAGACACAGTGTAAAGTGCTTTGGATAAAAACGCTATATAAGTGCGCCATTTACCATTTAAATGTTACGTTAATAATTTCCAATTTTGCATTCATAGTGGATGGTCTCCAATCGTTTATGTAATTACAACGAATCAACATGACCAATTAACCATCCAATGTCCATAAACCGTTTTTTATTCATATATTTTTTTTTAATCAGTAAATTTGCTGTACTAATTGATACTGTTCCTAAAATGTCGCATGCGCTGCAGTGCCATAAAACAGTCTTCTCCGGGGCCGGTGTAGCTGCAGGCTTCCATTCTAGTCAAAAGGAGCACACTTAATTGTTGTTTGGAGACCTAGACTACTGATTAAACAATCAGGTGTGGCTCCTGTTCGGTTGGAATGAAAGAATGCAGGTCCTTTGTGGATAAAATTGAAGACCCCTGCCGTAAAATGACGCACATGCGAGGTACAGATCGGGTACAGTCGTAAAGCATGAACGAAGTGTGCGCAAATCGGGCAGGGAACGCGGATTGGGAAAATAGCACGTTTAGGACGCAGTCATGGCGGGTCGCGACAGGGTGACGCATTTACTGAGGCAGCTTACCGTTCAAGCGTAAGTCAAACAACGTCCGCATGGCAAACTATTAAACGAATACATAACATTAAAGTGACATAATAATTATAATATGTTACTGTAATAGCATGCTGCATAATTTTAAAGCTGTACGGTTTCTCAACTGTTGTTTGTAAATATCTTATGAGGTCAAGTTACAGTTCAGGTAATGCCGTCTACCCTTTCAGTTAGCCTATTTATAGTGATTTATTTTATTTGTTTATTTATTTATTTAGTTAGTTAGTTGCAAATTATCACTTATGTTACTGAACACCATGTATTGTGCTCAGCAGTTACCAATTTGTCTGGAGCATTTATTGTTGCTTAAGTCAGAAGCATTCTTTGCTACTTGCCATTATTTGGTCAGTAAAACAGACTACAGGGTGAACAAGAAGACAGACTAAAGGTCAACATATCCAAATAAGTAGGAGAATGAAACGAAGGAAGAAAAAAACAACAGAGCAGCTGTTTTTTACTTTCATAAAAGTAAACGATGACGGTTAACATATTTCTGGCATTAAAGGACCCGTAAATCATAGCCTTAAACATGTCCAGTTGCACAGAAGTAAAGCTTCATGTCCTTTACGTATTTAAAAAACTTATTGGCTGAAATCGAATGCCTAACTTCCTAAAGATAGGATACATGGAAGCACATTTATCATCTTCAAATGTCCATGCATATCCAGTCATTTATAAATGCAAATTCAACAGCAAATATCTTAAGAACATTTATGCTTAAAGTGTATTTTAAAATAAATGTGGATTTTCTTTATTATTTAGAGTGGTGCTTGAAAGTTTAGTGGTGCATGAATTTTCTATAGGCCTATATTTGCATATACATAATTTTGATTTTCACACAAGTCCTGAAAGCAGACAAAGAGAACTGAATTAAACAAATGAGACAAATATTATACTTGGTCACTTATTTATTAATTAAAATGATCCAATATCTGTGAGTGGCAAATGTATGTGAACCTCTAGGATTAGCAAGTTAATTTGAAGGTGATATTAGAGGCAGGTGTTTTCAATTAATAGAATGACAATCAGGTGTGAGTGAACGCCCTGTTTTCTTTAAAAACAAACAAACAGGGATTTATCAGCGTCTGATCTTCACAACCCATGTTTGTGGAAGTGTACCATGACCCGAATAATGGTGATTCCTGAGAAATTCAGAAAAAGAGTTGTTGATGGTCATCAGGCTCGAAAAGTTTATAAAACCATCTCTAAAGTGTTTGGACTAGACCAATCCACAGTCAGACAGATTGTGTACAAATGGAGGAAGTTCAAGACCATTATTACCCTCCCCAGGAGTGGCCAACCAACAAAGATCACTCTAAGAGCTAGCTGTGTAATAGTCCAGAGTCATGGCAAACAATCTTTCCAGCCTAAAAAAAGACTTCAGAGAGAAAGGGTTTGGAGATATCAAAGAGTAATTAAACTTTATTGAAACAATAAAGTGAGACAGCCTGCAGAAACTCTAAATTATGCAAACACCACCTTTCTGCACAGCAGAAAGTGTCAGGCTGATACAGGAAAAACAATTATTGTACAGTAAGACAATTTATCTAACTCAATACACACAGAATATAACTTTATCAAAAAGTGTTCTATGGATTTAGATTATGCTTCTAAATATTGACTATACATATAGATTATGCTTGTTAACTAATATTGATTATTAGATTATGCTTAAATAATATCACAACACAGAATGCAAGTAGGACGTAAGTGCATATTTAATGGAAATAAAACAAAAGTACTAACAAAAGACTTAATACACAAACTATGGAACCTAGGCAGAGAAATGTGACAACACAATAACGCCAAAAGTAAGACAGCCAGTGTAGTGCAAACTGTGGCTATAAATACCCTCCTTATCATGACTGCAGTTCAGGTGCAGGTGATCATGTGACATGATGGTGTGGTGCAGTGGCTGCGGCGAATTGTAGTCCAGGTTTCCTTTTCTGATGTTGCACGACAAATAATTCACAGTAAATGTTGCTTATACATATTGATTGTACTTTAACATATCCAAATGTTAGTTACACATATTGATTACACTTCATAAATATTTTCTATAGGCACAAAGGAACCCAGAGTAACCTCTAAGCAACTAAAGTCCTCTTTCACGTTGGCTAATGTTCATGAGTCCTCCATCAGGAGAGTACTGAACGACAATGGTGTGCATGGCAGGGTTGCAAGGAGAAAGCCACTGCTCTCCAAAAAGATCATTGCTGCCCATCTACACTCTGCTAACAATCACGTGGGCAAGCCAGAAAGCTGGAAATGCTTAGTTGTAGTTATTGCTGCACGAGGGGGCCGCACCAGGTACTGAAAACAAAGATTCACATACTTTGCCACTCATAGATATGTAATATTTAGGGCTGTAACTAATGATTATTTTCATAATCAAACAGTTGGCTGTTTATTTTATTTATTTTTCAATTAGTCGATTGATTGGATGGGGTGGGGAACACTTTCAGTACCATTTTTTTCCCCCATTTAAGTGTTACCAATATTAACTTAAGATTAAAACTTTACACAACTATTGTCCAATTATAAGACTGAAAATGTAACTTGTCTACCACTTAGGTTTTTGCAAATTATCATTTCACTTGTAAATAAATTTAAAATAAATTAATCAATGAACGATCGTCAACTCGGCTAACGTGATATTTGTGAATGCATGTGAATTAAACTTAATCAATTTGGTTAAACATCTCGTTGGATATATTTTTGATACATTTAACAAAAAATATGTAAAATATATTATTTAAACATTTTTAAAACTTTCCTACGGACCCCCTGCAATTACATCACTGACCATTAGGGGTCCACGGAAACACTGCTCTTGATGGTAGAGTACGCAGTGCATAGTGTTAGTGTACAGTGCATCATTTGGGACACAACTTATTTACTCTCCAAAGCGTGTTTTCGTAACAGAAGTAATGTAATGAGTAAATGTACCGCGCGCAGACCAACTAATCGATAATGAGATTCGTTGACAACAATTTTCATTATCGATTTTTATCGATTAGTTGTTGCAGCTCTAGTAATTTTGGATCATTTTCCTCAATAAATAAATGACCAAGTATAATATCTTTTTGTCTCATTTGTTTAATTGGGCTCTCTTATCTACTTTTAGGACTTGTGTGAAAATCTGATGATGATTTAGGTCATTTATGCATGAAATATAGACAGTTCTAAAGGGTTCAGAAACTTTCAAACACACCTGTATATGAAACAAATGTGTATTTATGAATTGAGAAATATATTTGTCATGTTTGTGCATTTATATTTCAGGATAGATACACATGAGTCATGGATAACTTTATTTCGAGGTCAGACTCCTTTGCCTGCCCATGGTTTCTGTTTAAGTCCCATGTGATCTTTTTTAACAGGTGCAGATGTCCTGCTCACTCTTCCATGCA
The DNA here is from genome assembly GCF_001660625.3 of Ictalurus punctatus. Lineage (NCBI taxonomy): Eukaryota > Metazoa > Chordata > Actinopteri > Siluriformes > Ictaluridae > Ictalurus > Ictalurus punctatus. Next base: position 8,852,037 of record NC_030435.2, read on the forward strand.
TTCTCTCCACATCTATCAGTCAGGTACATTTCACTTGTGATAGACAATACAAGTAAATACAATTAGTAATGTTCAGAAGACATTTTGGCATTTAAACTCATAGTATGAGCTGAAATGACCACTTTCTTTGTGGCCAGGTACAGGTCATGTCAGTGGGAGAAATACTGACTATGCTTTTGAGGTTGGTATTAGTCCTACTACTTATAATGTATAACCATATCTTGGTGTTTAGTCCATTCAAAAAATTCATTGTAGTGTGATAGCATAGGTCTGTAAAATGCTCACTTTATAGCTCTTTAATTATGCTGTGCTTTCTAAATGGCTTGTGGAGATTTTGATTTATTTATTTTTTTACCTGTGTTTTCAGATGGCTTGCTCTAATGTCAGATATGGGAAGGGTGTGACCAGAGAGATTGGCATGGTAATAGTTTTGTGACATTAAAAATAAGAGAATCATGTGGTCAACTATTGGCATCCAATTATTGGCACCGAGAGAATGGAGACAAAGACATACATGAAGGCTAAATTTGCTGAATGAGAAAGTACTGTAACTGACCGCTAGAGTAACATTACAACTAGTTTGTAGTATTTTAACACATTCAAAAAACTGTCCTAGAAGTCCTTTTTTATTTTATACAACATCTCCATGTTTATACTCAATACATCACTTATAAATTTGTGACTCTGTCCCACTTTTCTGGCAGATAGTGGGGAAGTTGGAGGCAGGCTTGAAACAACTCAAAAGGCACTTTGTTTTTCAACTTTCACTTTTGCTTTTCAGAGGTTTTATTTTATGAACGCACCCACATGGCTCTGTGCTGGTTGGCTCTCTTTGTCTCTCAAGGCGCTCATCTCTCTCTATTTTTTTATTTTTTTATTCTTGCCAGTACAATTCCCGCAGGTGTGCATTCCTTACCATTTGCCTTCTCCAGCTCCTCCTTCCATTCACAAACCACCCATTTGATGGCCAGACACTCCTCTACCATACTGTACTCTGTCTACTGGACCAGATCTCACACTCCCTTTTTAGTGAGATCAGTCAACAAACCAACGGTAATATCCAGCCAGCCCCAAAAACTGTCTCACCTCTATTTCGGTCTTGGGTCTTAGGCAGGTTGCAATCGCTGCTGTCTTATCAATCTGGGGACGCACCTGCCCATGGCCTAAGTGGAAGGCCACATACCATACTTCCACCCATCCAGTCGCACACTTCTTTTGGTTAGTAGTGAGTCCCACCCTCCTTAGCAATCTCAGAACGGCCCTCATGTGCTGCTGCCAATCATTGTTGTAGATAATAATGTCATCTAGATAGTAAGGCTGGGTAAAAAAATATTGATTCTTCGATTTTAATCACTCTTCAATTTAACGAAACTATATCGATTCAGGAAATCCCTAAATCGTTGCTTAATGTAGTTCACCTCTCGTCCTTATGATGTCGCCATCTTTCATGTTTTGAATTTTTAAAACTGTTTTATTTCTTAAACATGTTTCAAGTTGTTAATGAAACTATCACAAAACAAAAAACAGTTGTGGATCATCCAGGTAACAACAAACAGTATTAAGAATCAAGGGTATGTAAACTTATGAACGGGGTAATTGATATAAACTCGGGTATTATATTGTCTTGTGGACTATATGTAAACATCTGTTATGTGAAATTCAGGACAGCAGGGGGTTTTTATGATCCCTCTTATTTTGTTACCAGTATTAAGATTTAGCAGATTCTGCAAGGGGTATGCAAACTTTTGGGCACAACTGTATGATGGTGCTTGAAACTTTATGAACCTTTTATTATTTTCTACATATCTGCAAAATATGACATCAGATTTTCACACAAGTCCTAAAGAGAACCCAATTAAACAAATGAGACAAAAATATTATACTTGATCATTTATTTATTGAGGAAAATGATCCAATGTCTAATATATCTATGAGTGGCAAAAGTATATGAACCTCTAGGATTAGCAGTTAATTTGAAGGTGAAATTAGAATCCGATGTTTGCAATCAATGGGATGACCATCAGTTGTGCTTGAGCACCGTTTTATTTAAAGAACAGGGTTCTATCAAAGTCTGATCTTCACAACACATATCTGTTGAAGTGTATACTGGCATGAACAAAGGAGATTTCTGAGGACCTTGGAAAAAGAGTTGTGAAAATCAGATGATTGTTTTATGTCATTTATGCAGAAATGTAGAAAATTCTAAAGGCTTCGCATACTTTCAAGCACCATGGTTTATGTATAGCATCTTCATTCCGTATGTATAATAACAACTTTTAGGCCTAACTATCTGAGTCGTTTTCCATATTTCTAAGAATTTTTAGGCACTTAACACCAGAATTTAACCCTCAATGGCTTTATAGGTCTCAGTCTTTGTGTTTGCAGAGTTGCCAACCAGTGTTGGGCAAGTTACTCAAAAAAAAGTAATCCACTACAGAAAAAATAGAGATGGTTGGTTGAAAAAAATAGAGGCTCCATTAATTATTTAAGAAAGTTGGCTGTCTTGTACACCAAGATTCACTGGGGGTTTTGTGGTAAAATTCTGATTTTCTTGCTAACAATTTTGGCACCACTGTTTATCAGGAAGAATATTAAAATGTACTTACAACAGTGATTTGGTGGTAAAGTTGTAATTAATTACAGTTTTAATTGAATGTGAATTTAAATATAATGAGAAGTTTCTAAATGTTTTGTTAGGACTTGCAGAATTTGGGTGCACGAAATGTGTGTTTGATGACTGACAGGAACTTGTCCAAGTTGCCTCCAGTGACAGCAGTGCTGGACTCACTAGCCAGACATGGTGTGAAGTATGAATGCTATGACAGTGTGAGGGTGGAACCTACAGATTATAGGTGAAGTATGCACATTGTATGGTGTATGTATATTTGTGTGTGTGTGTGTAGTAGAGACATAGTGTCTGTTTCAGCAAACACTGAGTTATGAATGTTTTGATTTCCTATGATACACATTTGACTCAGCTAAACCCAGTTTAAACTGCAGCTAAGCTGCAGTATAATAACAGTGCTGTACATCTGTTTATGGTGTGAGAGAGAGAGCGCTGTATTGGGAGTCTATATTTTCCATAGTTTGAAGGACAATATTATATTTTCCCCCATTTTTAGTTTTAAAGCAGCAATTGATTTTGTGAAGAAAAGAAATTTTGATGCATATGTAGCTGTGGGCGGTGGCTCTGTGATTGACACCTGTAAAGCTGCCAATCTTTATGCATGTCACCCGGAGGCTGACTTTCTGGATTTTGTCAATGCACCAGTTGGGAAAGGAAAGCCAATTAACCGATCACTGAAGCCTCTTATTGCAGGTACTTGTGTGAACACTCGGTTAAGGAATATACTGGTTATATCAGATTTATGCTTAATGTATGACATAGAAACATGTATAACACATGAATTTTGGAATATGGATGATCTGGAATATATTTATACAATATATTGATCTACTGCCACTCTTTAAATGTCATGTGTTAAAATAGAATATTGGGCCACCTTGTAGTCACTTCCAGATTGTGGAAACTGAAATTATAAACCTCAATTGAGCTGGGAATTCAGATTATAAAAGTTCATGTCAAATAAATTCAAGGTAAACATCTTTGTTACACAGAGCAAACAAGCCTGGATCTAATCAGGGGATGAATGCAGCCTCAATATGCACATGTACAGCCTCAAAATGTTTGTCTGGCAGTGAAGATTTTCTATGACCTTTTATGTGACCCATGTATTCATTAACTCTGTGTTTAAAAGACTTTAGATTTTAAAGTTAATCATACATCCTCACACATATGGATTAGGGATATAACGATATTGCATTGTTTTGAGATGACACTTTTGTTGCATCTGGGTATCAATGTATTCAACAGACTACATAATAAAGTAGTTTGTCATAAAACAACACTTATATTAGATGAGGTGTATTAAACATTTAAACTTAATCAAGCCCACACTCCCACCACTGACAAAGTAGCTTCCTCTTTCTCTCATATCAGGATAGGCTGCGGGTGTTGGGGTGGGGAGGGTAGGTGTTTAAAGACGCTTCTAAGCACATGGTATGCGAGGTGGCTAGTGTACTAGCATATTAGCTCAAGGAAAAACAGCAAAAGTCAGAGGCAAGAAGGAACTGGAAGAGTCCCCCAAATCTTTAAGGCCTGGTGTTTCGGAACACTGGTACGTTATGACACTGTGGCTGTGTCAGTGGAATTTAGATGAAAACATGAACTAACATGCACAGCAAAGTCTATCTGATGCAGCAGATTTAATCTAGGCTAAAGAAATCACGGCAGCAACTTGGAAGTTCATAGATATGGGACTCTAATTGGTAGTGAAGAACACAGGATTCGAAATCATGTTTAGGGATGCAGACAGCTACCTGACTTTGACAGTACAACTCCCTAGGTACAGAATGGGAAATAAAGGCCCTGTACTTCAGACACCTCCTCCCATTAGACCCATAACAGTTTAGTTTAATTATTTAAAAAATGCTTCAGTCCTTATAATTTTATAATGCTGAATGTTTTAATCAATTGTAAATAGAAATATAATCAACATATTAAGGCAATGGTTATTTTTGCTGTATCAAAAAATATATTGTATACAGTGACTTGTATACAGTGACTTTTATTTATATATATATATATATATATATATTAGTGAAAGCTGCTGTGAGACGGTGTATATTGTAAAAAGAGCTATAGGCCTATTCTGTGTGTTTAGTTCCCACTACAGCAGGTACAGGGAGTGAAACCACGGGTGTAGCAATATTTGATTTTGAAGACCTGAAGGCCAAAACAGGTGTGAGAAAATTAATTTAAAATAAAATACATTTTATTTTCAATTGAAGCATCATTCTAACACTTACTTTATAGGTTCTGTTTTTAGAAACCAGTTACACTAGTTTTATTTTTAATTTCACTTAAACTTGGAAAGATTTAAGTGCCACTATTTAGTAGTAGAAGTATTTAATAATAGACATGCCACTATTTGATTAGAATTTAGTTTCCTTTAAATGTGACTCTTTCTTTCATGCATTTTGTTAACAGGCATAGCAAGTCGGTCACTGAGGCCTACTTTGGCAATGGTGGATCCATTACACACACTGCACATGCCAGCCAGAGTGGCTGCCAACAGTGGCTTTGATGTACTCTGGTAAGGCTCTATGCACACTGTGTGCATCTGTATGTGGTTACTAAGGTACTGGAATTCTTTGTTTATTCTCATTTCAATCCTTACTCATCTAGTCTCTCTCTCTCTCTCTCTCTTTCAATGTTTGTCACCTCCAATAGCCATGCTTTGGAATCCTACACTGCTTTGCCATATAACATGAGAAGTCCATGTCCTACCAACCCCATCACCCGTCCTGCTTATCAGGGCAGCAACCCAATCAGCGATGTCTGGGCAAGACATGCCCTCTGTATAGTAGCGAAGTACTTAAAAAGGTACTTAAAAATGAGTTACAATCCTAAATAAGAAATAAAAATAAAAGTCTAGTGTACCTTTCTGTCTGACTAACTGACTTTAGTTTACTGCACACATAAAGAGGCATAGTGTGGCATGGACAATTTCCAGAGGACAAGTGCCTTAACATTTCAAGACTGTTATGTAGATGAATCGCATCCAACAATGACAGTTGTTTGAGGGTAAATTTGGTACAAGTTTCTGGAAGCTAATGCTGTTAATCTGGTAACTATTGTAATATAAGGGCATGCTGTGGAAAAATAATAAACGACGGCGTGGTGTAATGAAAAAGGGAAGGGCACCCAAGAGTTGATTATTTTCCATTAACAGCCCAAGTGTTTTATCCCACTTGTACCACAGCAGTTTGGCAATGCTAACAATTCAATATTTAAATAAATACATTTTATCCATTTATAGTTATGTTTTAATGTTTTGGAATGACAATGAAAAGTTAGTTCCTATTATCACTTTATCAATCTGTTATCCAGTTCTTAAATAATTAAATGCAGCTTGTCATGTTATTAAGATGCCATAGAGCACTCTGCTGTTTAATTACTAATAAATGTTTTTTCCTCCATTCATGAAATGTTGAAAATGTTACGTTATGCCTCTTTAACGTGTGATAGTTTATGGTATTCTATACTCTGTAAAGAGCATCTACTACCGTTTGCAGTCAGACAACAGATCATGGGTTTCCGGTTTTGAGCATTTTTCCCCAGGCACCCATTAATTGTATGGTTAAACACGACTTGTCTCATCATTTATATTCATTATTTAAACAGAATGCTAATTTTCTGAATGCTAATACTGTTTCTCTACTTTATGGTGGTGTGGTCTAATGTAATAAAAGGAGGTTAGGCTAAAATAGCTATACATTTCTGTATTACCAATAAATCTGACCAACATTATGCATCATTGTCTGAGCTCTCTTCAGGTAAATAAAATGTATGATCATAACTGTCATACTTCTGTGTGTGTGTCAGAGCGGTGCATAATCCAGATGATGTAGAGGCACGCTCCAGCATGCACCTGGCAAGTGTGTTTGCTGGAATTGGCTTTGGTAATGCAGGAGTTCATTTATGGTAACTCTTCTCATTTACATACATAGTTTACAGCTATAAATTTAATTTAAACCTTTTTTTACATTAAAAGGTAAATTTTTTTTTACCATTCTCCAAAAGTTCCCTTTAATTTGAAATATTGCCAGAAAGAACAGTAAACAAACAAACAAAAAACTAAAGGGAAATCACTTAATGCTTAATTTCTTCTTCTTGAACACATCCTCTGTTATTTAATTTCAGTCATGGAATGTCATATCCTATCTCTGGGAACATCAAAACCCATAAGGCTAAAGGATACAGAGTCGATCATCCGTTAGTGGTGAGCACAGTCCTGAGCAATAAGCAACAATCAAACGTCCAGCATATGGCCTACAGAAATCCTTAATTTGAGTAAAAGTTTAAACGTAGTACAACTTGTTAAATTATTTATGTCTAACATTGACATACTTAAATTAAAAGCTGTTAGCTACTATGTTTGCAATGCTTCTTTCTTTCTTTCTTTATTTACAAATGTTTTTGCATGTGGGTGACATGCTTGAAGCCTCATGGCCTTTCTGTGGTTCTCACATCTCCTGCTGTGTTTGCCTTCACTGCCTGCATGTGCCCAGAGCGCCACCTAGAGGCAGCAGAGATACTGGGTAATGTACAACGACACTTTTTTTTTTTTTTAAATATATATATTTTTTTATTGTACTGTGTAGACCTGACTCTCTGTGTGTGTGTGTGTGTGTGTGTGTGTGTGTGTAAGGTGCTGATGTAAGGAATGTGAAGACAGAAGATGCTGGATGTGTGTTGGCAGACATACTGAGGAACTTTCTGTATGACTTGGAGGTGGAAGATGGCTTGTCTGAAATTGGCTACAGTAAAGAGGACATTCCTGAATTGGTGAAGGGAACTATTCCTCAGGTTTGCGCTTGTCTGCCGTGGTCCTTCCAAGTAGTACTGTAACAATGACATGGCATTTTGACTGTTTGTGTATGTTTATGTATCAAGGTGTGTTTGTGCTTTGCAGGAGCGGGTGACAAAACTCTCACCAAGATCTCACACTGAAGAGGATCTCACTCGTTTGTTTGAAGCATCCATGACACTATACTAAATAGGCACGATGATTAGACATCTGTTATGTTTTAATCCAAGAACAAACCCAACATGACCCTTGTTTTGAGTATGAAGTTGGAACAAAATCAAGATTTATCTTGTAAAATAAATTATGTAGTCAGTAATATGGTATTTTTATGAATACAAAGCAGACAGAATTTCATCTGCATTTTGTAGTCTTGTGCAACAATTATAATTCACAAGTTGGCCACCACAAAATATCATCTAGAAGCATTTAACCCCCAATGTGTATATAGACAATAGAAATGTGCTGGAAAATCTACCTACACTGATATTCACATCAAAAGCTCTAGTCATCTAAAGCTGAAGTATAGTAATTACTTCTTGTTTTACTGGTTGCAATAATCTGGAATAATGAGTAGTGTATAAAGGTATTCGTACAGTGTTCTACACTGTTATTGAAGGAAACACCAGATTTAAAATAATAAATACTTGAAACTGCTCAAAATCCCAATAAAACAACTATCATGTGCATGTTTCAATTCACACGACATTTAAAAAAAAAAAAAAAAAGCGCTGAATAAACTTTACTATAATCAATATGGATAGAAAAGATTGTTGTTGTTTGTCATCATGGTTACGGTGCGAGGCCAATAACATCAGTATGTTGCAATGAGGCAGTAACTTTATTTTGTTGTTAGCCCAAAAATTTATTGCACATGCAAACTTCAAATTCTATAGCTGTGTGGGATCTTCAGACCACTTTGTTTGCAAACAGAAGAAACAAATCAAAAGAACAAAAACTATGTACAGGATAAAGTACAATATATATTCTATATATTACAGGCCATCACCTCATCAATAAGATCACTTGTGCAGATTGAAAATAACCAATCTCTTTAGAATTTTAACTTTGGCCATATTATTACTAATCTTCAGGAATAGTGCTTATAAACATTCTTCTCTGTCTCGCAAGATCCAACAGAGAAATATAATGAATTATTCTTCCTATTATGACAACTCTGTATGGAGTCAAAACCTATCAAACAATAGCAATAAATAATGAGCTACTTAGCTCATGAGAAATTTCTACTTCTAGTTCTTCAAAAGAAAAAATAATCTCAGGCGACTTGCTCATCAAACTGGAAATGCCTATACCTGAATCCACATTCAAGGCTAGACTCCATTCTGCAATATGCTCATCCCACTGCACTGAAGTTTTAATTACATGAATGACACTCACTTGGAAGAAGGGTTAAAAAGGAATGAAACAGCCTTGCATGTATATTAAAAAAAAAAAAGCTTTGCAAAATTGCATTTTACAGAGAACTGGGGAATAAATTTACAGATAAATGATTGGGAGAGTTGTCTGAGCTACCTTTAGCTGATATGTAATCAAAACATTTAGAAGGAAATTATACAAGATAATTTAAAAAAAATCTGATTGTGGTGGAAGAAGAAAAGTGTCATTAAGAATGTATACTGAGGGTTGTAGGTAAACCTTAGTGACCATTAAGGCTGTGTGGATGTGCATGGACAATGGCACATGTACAAGGCCACCACTAGCAAATGTAAATACAACCTTCCTCTCCACTAGACCCATCTTAATCAAAGGAATAGAGCTCTGTCCAGGTCATCCCAGCCAGCTTGTTTTCCTATCTCCCTGCCAGACAAGGTAGATCCATAGAGTGCACACCTTTTTTTCAACATGGAGAAATGAAATACACCTCAATTTTATTATTTTTTTTAATGATTAGGTTTAACTAATCATACAAGAACGCACCAGCACCCCCGTGAAGGACAGAAATCACACCAGAAACAGGCCATTCAGAAATTACTTACAATCAGCTTAACTACAAGAATCAGTAGCCAAAGCAAAACACCTGTATCTTAGTAAGTCTCTGTTGCCACTCGTCTGTACTCCAAATGGAAATTTAAAAGCTTTAGTAATGATGCAATATACTGTACAAACATTACCAGTCTCAAGTCAATCCTAAAGCACTTCTTCAATCTTTAGTGTTTTCAGAGGATTAGATTCTCTGGGACACATTAACATTTTAAATCAAACTTAATCTCACAGCAGCATGATAAGCATAGCATTGTGTGCCAAAATTAACAGAAATGCCTTCCATTTATAATTCCTAACATTTTTCTATCATTGTGACTTTTGAATACCAAGAGCTGGCAGTTCTAACCTGGTCACAAAGACAGGTAAGTGGTGCTATCCAGTGCAGAGTTCATACTGACAACTTTCATTTAATCCACACATGGCTTAATCTGAAGAAGAAAATAACACAGTCCATAGATGTATAGATCATATCCTACCAATAGTATCACTGTGCAAAACACACATAGCCAGTTGAAAAATCTGATCAGCACTGCATTATCTTTGAATGATGCAGCTGGACTACATTAAGACAATTAGGAGTCTGTTTTCACAACAAACTAACAAAAACACCCCACTATCTATAACAGACTGGGTAGATGCATTTTGTAGCTGATTCATGAGTAGAAACTGCTACAGAAGGCTTTGTGTATTGAACATCAGATGCACTTGGTTCTACACACAGTCAGTACATACAACCTTTCAGCCTTACTGTGTACTCCTGACTTAAGTGTTTTTGTAAAGCATGAGTGTTAAGTGCGTGTGCTGCAATATATGGGAAAAAGCACATTTTTACCTGCACTTTTGCTCAACTCCAACCTCTTTATAACGGTTACTGAGGAATGCATTTGAGAACCACACATATAGTTATGGGTTAATAGGATCACTGTGTGAGTAAATGTGTGCAAGTGTGTCTGTGAAAGAGCACATCATAAGGACTGGTCCATGGGCTCAGAGATGCTTGGAGACTCTGCCCCCTGGCTCTTTATCTCGTCTTGCTCATCTAGACCATCCTCCTTCTCATCCTGCTTAGTAATGGTACTAGGTGTTGTCTGCTGCCGTAAGTGTTTGTCCATAGAGGCCTGTATATTTGACACCATTTCCTGTAGGCGGCGCCGCTGAGCCTCAATAGCTGTGGGCTCTAATTCTACTTCTCGACACCCTTCACGCATAGTGAGCATGCCTGGAGCCACACGTACCAGCTCTTCCCTTGACCGTGCTAGCCCCTCCCCCTGTACACTACCACTCATGTCCACTCCATTGCTGTGCTCCCCCCTGATTGGCTGGTGCTCATGTGAGGTGGAGCCCAGTGAGTGACCTTTGCCTTGGAAAGCAGTAACAGTCTGCTCCTTCTTGCGCACCACCCCTCCACTGCCGAGTTTTAGGCCATGAATGGGGCTTCCCTCAGGGTTGCGAGCGGGAGCCTCAGAACACAGTTGGGACAGTGCTTCTTGGATAATTTCTTCCACATTAGGGCCGACCGGGAAGTGGCCAGCAGCATCCACACACAGCTCCAAACGCTCCTCTGCTGCGTTAAACACAAATGTCTTACCAGTCAGGTGGGGCAGAGTGCAGTGCTTCCCATCAAACAGACCTGAAGTTGAATACATACCGGAAGGAATGAGAACACACACACACACACATTTAAAAAATAACATTTTATCCAGACCACAGTACATCACCCACAGGTGCTCTAACTTGTGACCAGTGCTGAATGCCAGTTATTAATGATCAGTGTTTCAAAGTCTATTCAATCTTTTCCTGTTCTGCAAACCAACTAAAATATTATAATAGTGATTTTCAAAGGACACCAAAAACAATTTAAAAATAATTGGGCATTTTGTCCTCCTTTTCACTGCCAAGTGACCAAAACCCTATTTCAGGATATCTTTCCTGTCCATGTAATATGCGTGCTGTACATGAGATAGAAATAGTGCAGATCAGTCTAGGTCTGCACAAACACAAAAATAAAAAGTTGTACACCAAGAGAGCGCACAGTAAAAAAAAAAAATACCGTTTAACATTGCTAGAATGAAGAATCTGTGTGTCAGGTGCAAATCCAAGCTGGGGTTGGTTGTATTCTCAAATGAAGGACAGTGATGAAATGAAGGACAGTAGAGTTCTGTGCCTCTACATACTGGTTAAGCTTCTTCATGTCTATAGAGTAAGGGTGTTCCATGCCTGATAAGTTATCTGCCAAGTCTGGTTGACATTACTTTTAAACAATATCCTGATAGGCTTCACTCACTAAAATTAACCTCAATCCAATGAAATTCAACCTCAAACTATGATTAGTGCAGAGAAAATGATTTTTTTATTAAAAAAATTAATAAATATTTTTTTTTAAAAACACTGGTAGACTTACCCATATCTTTCTTTACAATGTTATAGAAGACCCCTCCTTGCTGAAAGAGATGAGGTAACTTCTTAGCATACGACCACACATCCTCACCTGAGAGACAGGGAAAGAATAGTACACCTGCATGTTTTTGAAAGATCATGAACAAAGAGTAAAGCAGCAAGTGGGATTTGGACAGTTTGCTTGCATATGCCCTATGTTCTATGTTTATGTTACCCATGTTTATGTTTATATGCATATTACCTATGTTTATGATAGTCTTAAAATCTGCTGTGTTTCAGTCTTCTATTGGCTTCACACTGTAATTCTGGTGTGGATGATATGTGGATATTTACATTTACAAAAAAAAAAGCCCTATAGACAATGCTCACTTTTCTTTCTGACTAACAAACTATATATTGTACACTCCTGGAGCCATTTTTGTGCTTTATATATTTTGTGTTAAATGATGTTTGTATTTATAAAAAAAAAAAAAAAAAAGCAGAATACATAATGCTACACTCTTTAAAAAAAGGTTCCTTGGGATTCTATACAGAATCCTGGGGTTCTGTACTTGGCCAAAAGAACCCTTTCTCAAAAATAGGTTCTATATAGAACCCTTGAAGGGCAAGGAACCTTTTATATTAAAACAGTTCTATAATTCAAAGAATGCATAAGGTGAAATCAATGCCATTACATTTTGGAATTTTCTTTTGGATCACCACTCACACTGAGGTGGTGAACATATATACAGTGCCCTCCACAAATATTGGCACCCTTGGTAAATATGAGCAAAGAAGGCTATGAAAATTTGTCTTTATTGTTTAACCTTCTGATCTTTTGTTTAAAAAAAAATAAATTCACAAAAATACTCTGCTATCATGGATATCAAACAACTGCAAACACAAGTCTATCAAAAAAATATCTTTTTGTTAAATATAGGCATGCAACAATTACTGGCAACTCTTCAGTCTGTAAACACACAGCATGCTGCCAGTCTCTCTTCACTCTCTTCACCAACTCTAATAGACAGCGCATTCATTTCATTTAAGCTCACGGTCACCAGATATCACTTGAAAATTCAACTCCAGTTTCCATGTTTTGATTTAATCCCCCCAAAAAACACAATATTATCAGCAGACATGGCAACACTGTACTGGGGGTCCCCATCTAAAAGGAACAACTGATAAACAAAAACAAAAATAAACCTAATAAAATATAAATACAGAAAATATGCTTAGTTACAAATAAATTATTTAATATTCAAAAATAGATATAATAAATTCATAAAATATAAATAAAATCATAAATAAAAATGTTTAATTACTATGGGTTGCATTTAATATCAATTTGACATTAAGCTTAGTTCGCTATTTCCTTAAAAGTCCATTTGCCTTCTTTTTCCTACTATGGACCATGTTTGTTAGTCTACTTTTAATTCTTTATTGTTCAAGATATTTAAAATAAATATTTTATGGTTCTTTATTTATCAATTAACTAACAGTATTTCTCATTGCTATTATTTTAATTCAATAAAAAGTGACCATGAGTAGAGAGCTTACATTTAACTGTTTATGACAGACCGCTGATTAAAGCTTAAACAAAAAAAGATTGGTATCTGGATCGGTTTTGGCTGTAAAAATCCTGATCGGAGCATCAGTAATGAACACCATTAAACTAAAGTGCTTTGCATCTGATGAGTAAATGAACTCACCCAATCACATCCTATATGAGATTATTCAGATGTATACACAATATACACAGAGCGGGTCGAGAACTGACTCCAGCCCAGAACCATGACAGCAGAAAATGTCTAATAGTGTAGTTTTATATAGATTTAAGAGGAGCAGACTTCAAAGACTGAACATTGAGGTTTTTTGGGTTAACAGTTATTGTCTTTTGCATACAGCCTGTAAAATTAACTGAAAATATTACATTTAGTTTATCAGAAGGTAAATTAATTTGTCGTGGCTCACACAATGTTCCTAAATTCTGTCTGAAATTGAGAATTTCTCTCATGCCTACTTGTGTGTTATATTGTGGCACATTAATGTTACCATTTCTAAAAAAACAAAAACAAACAAACAAAAAATAACTACAACCGTACTCCTAAATTTTTGACTGTGCTCCTAATTTTTTGTAATTAGGAGCACAAGTGCTCATAAAAGGAATTGTTATCGTAGAACCCTGCCTTCCTGGGCACTAGGGCTGCAACTAACAATTATTTTCATAATCGATAATTTGGCAGATAATTTTTCCAATTAATTGGATGAAAAAAACCCCACCTTAATACCATACTAAAACTTTAACACAACTGTTTGTCCAATTAATTATAATTATAATTATATATATATATATATATATATATATATATATATATATATATATGTGTGTGTGTTAGAGATGCACCGATACTAAATTTCTCAGCCGATACCAATAACCGATTATTCAGAGTGATATCGGCCGATATCAATGACCGATACCGATAGTTCTGCCTTTTATGCCTTCTTTTAAATAATTGTTAATATGATATTAATTCAATGTTAATATGAATTAATAACATTCAATAAGTTAAGAAATCTTACTTTAATCTTCAGAATTTAGTTAATTAGAGTAATGTGCTTTCTGTTTATGAGACCAGTTACTGTGAAACAATTTGGTGAAATGGAGAGAATAAAGATTTTATTTGCATTTTTTCAGAATTGTGGAATTTATTATTATTAATTTAAAAGAAGGCATAAAAAGGCAGAACTAGAGGTATCGGCCGATAATCACTCTGAATAATCGGTTATCGGTATCAGCTGAGAAATTTAGTAGATAGAGATAGATGGATAGACAGATATATAAGATAGATAGATAAGATGAATAGATATAGAGGAATGCGTGTTGTAATCAAAGCCAAAGATTGTGCAATTAAATTTTAGAGTGCATGACTTTTTTTTGGCCAGGCCGTGTACAAGTCTCTCACACTGATGCACTCTTGGCTTCTCCAGCACCAGATGCCTGGTTGGAAAAGCTGGTAGGCATATGTAATAAGAAAACCTGATTTGGTGAGCAGTCAATGTTTATATGCAGCACACTAAGAGGTATACAGCTAATCAGTTACTTATTATTCACTTAGTCCTATGAATTCCTTATGAATCCCCGTAAGGCAGTGAGCATTTTACTTTCGATTTTGAATTAGCAGCAATTTGGGGGTGGCAATTGCTTGAATGGTGGGAATTGCTTGAATGGTGGGGTCATTATTATTCCTGATGAAAAACACAATAACAACAAAACAGTACAATGACATACTAGCAGCTATTAAACATAGAACTTTTGAAACCAAATCTTCAGTACCCACTTGTATACTAGCTGAGACATTGGAGCGTGTCCTCCTTTTGTACAGTAACATTTCTGTTGTCTTAAAGGCATGGATGGTTTGAGTTTCTTAATTTATGGATTTGTTTTGGCTTGCTTTCTGTAAATATTATTAATCAAATTATTTAATATTTCTTTGAATAATGTCATTAATACAAAATGACTGTTTCACAAAAGTTCATTTAAATTTGTGTGTGTAATTGAAATAAATACATTGGGGAAATAAGTATTGGATGGTTCACCATTTTTTTCGGGAAATATATTTCCAATGAGGATATTCACATGAAATTTTCCCCAGACATCAGTATTAACTCAAGAACTCTGGAAATATAAAGAATTCACAACATTAAAGTCCATAAATAAAGTTGGTAATAAAGTGGAATGACACAAGGAAAAAGTATAGAAACGCTAAGAAAAAGCAGTTATCCAAGGCAAGGAACCAGCTGAAATCCATAAGTAATTATTACCCCCTTATCTGTGAAAATTAATATCAGCTGGGTTAGTAAATTGATGGTCTATAAAAAGGCTTTTCGTTACCAAAGTGTCACACAAGAACCATCTCATGATGGGTAAAACAAAGAGCTCTCCCAAGACCTTTGCAACCTTATTGTTGCGATACATATTGATGGGATCGGATACAGACGTATTTCAAAACTTCTGAATCTTCCAGTAAGCACCATTGGGGCCATTATCCGCAAATGGAAGCAACATCACTCAGTCATCATCCAACCACGCACAGGAGCTCCTTGGAAGATTTCTGTCCAGGTTTTCAGAAGAATAGGTAGAAGTGTAGCCCAAGAGCCAAGGACCACTCGGAAAGAGCTCCAGAAACACCTGCAGGCAGGTGCCATTGTCACAGAGAAAACAATAGGCAATGCACTCCACTGCTCACGCAGTGAATGATGAAGATGAGATGTGGGTGGACCTTCCAGCAGGACAACGATCCAAAGTATACAGCAAAGGAAACTCTCAATTGGTTTCAGAGAAAAAAAAAAAAATCAGGGTGTTGGAATGGCCCAGTCAATCACCTGACTTGAATCCAATTGAACAAGATTTAAAGATAATATGTTTAGAAGAATGGGCCAAAATCACACCTGTATACTGCAGCTGATTAATTTCTTCATACACAGGAAGTGTCATGAAACTGTCAATACAAACAAAGGCTTCTCCACTAAGTATTTGCTTGTATTCTCTCATTTGTCAGTTGCTTTGGATAAAAGAGTCTGCTAAATGAACAAATGTAAATGTAATTAAATGAATTTCAGTTAGTGTGTTCAATACTTTTATTCCTGTGTCATTCCACTTTATTACACACAAATTTATTTATGGACTGAATTCTTTATATTTCTTGAGTTAATACTGATGTCTGGTGAAAATTTCATGTTAATAGCCTCATGGGAAAGATATTTACTTAACATTTTTTTTTTTTTTTTTGACACATCCAGTATTTATTCCCTCACTGTAAGCTATTTCAACTTGACAATCAGATTAAAATTGCAGTTACTTTTCGCCAGTAATAAAGTTGAAGGCAGTCAACTGAGGTTTACGTTACTGAGTCTACTTACACATTAATTTAAAAAAACACCAGCTTGATAAATGAGGCCCATTGTTTAAGTGCACGATTTGCATTTTTCCTGTGTTGCATATCAAGCAACTAGTTGTTTTACAAGTATTACTTTACAAGTATTAAATCCAACAGTGGACTGGATCAGACCATGTTAAACCTGATCATATACTAATCCAGTGTTTCAGACCATTACTGACCAAGATACCAAGAGTCAGTTTCAGATTGGTGGATGTGAAATCTGTTATGCACCTCCAACAAAATGGCATACTACGAACACATCACATGGACTAACTTTCTGGAAGATGACACCTTTCCAACAAATATAGCAATTTTTTTTTCTTGAAAATGCCTTTGAAAAAAATATTATACAGGCCCTACATAACACAATCTCAAAAATGGCACAATTTCCTTAGAAATTCAATAAAAACAATTAAATATAGACTTAAGTGGACAAATAATTATTTACTCTGCTTTGTGATTTTCCATGGCAAAGCTGATATTTGCACCTACTACACCTATTCTGTCTTTCAAACTGTTATATATGTACATGGGTTGTTACTGTTTTTCAAAAGGTTATGTCCTACCCATAAGTGTTGCAAGAAGACAGAGCGATGACATCTCCAGATCAACACTGTCCTGTATATCTCGGCTGCTGGTTCTGCTGAGCCGAGGTTCCATCGGGAAATGAGTATTTATTTGCGTGTCTGGGACACTCTCCTGGAGTACTTCCACAGTGATGCGGTCTCCGTGCTGCAGGGCCACAGGCAGGTCCTGATGCTCGGGGGGTGGTGGGGGCAGTTCCCGAGGAGGAAAGCCATGCCGGATACATTGTTGGTGGGGCTGTAGGTTGAAGGCTTGGGTGATGGCTTCCTGAAGCTCTGCATAGGTATTATGGGCTTGCAGCTGCAGTGTCGCCTGCCGCCCATCGCTGGTTGTCACCCGGATCTTCTTCTGCCCACTAGGGGTCAGACCTTTGGTGGGTGTGGGTGGAGCTGAGGAGAAGGGGGCAGGTGAGGCAGAGCGAGGCTCTGCACTCTGGTCTTGCATCTGCTGCCGTTGCGTGCGTCTGCGTTGGGACAGAGCTGCCTGCTCACTAATCTTATGTTGCAGACTCCTCTCTGTTTGGCTCATCACCAGTTCCTCTTTATGTAACGTGCGGCCCTTCTGACCCGTCAATATAATCTTTTGGGGAGCGTTTGCATCCCACTCCACCACTTGCCCAACCCCTTGCCATTGGCCCTGCATATGAGCAGCCTCTATGGTCACTGGGTGGTACTCCTCTGGGTTCTTCTTTGCTGTATGGTGCAGAACAGTGTTCACCACCTTCTGCACTAGAATCTCACTGCCAAACTCTCCTGGGAAGTGCTTGGTGACAAGGCGCATTGCCACATTGTAGACATTGCTGTTCAGTGCTGGATCTAATTCATACTGGAACCAATAGACGGTCTCGCGGAC